>NC_054379.1:39708449-39785949 GCF_017654675.1 Xenopus laevis | reverse complement strand
GCTTGTACTTGATCCCAACTAAGATATCATGAATCCTTATTGGAAGCAAAACCTGCCTATTGGGTTTATTTAATGCATAAAAGAATTTCTAGTAGACTTAAGGCATGAAGACCCAAATTACGGAAAGATCCGTTATCCAGAAAACCCCAGGTCCCGAGCATTCTGGATAACAGCTCCCATACCTGTAGTGGCAAATGAGGCAGTAACTGGATATTGTATGTGGTGCAGTGCTTGAAGCAGGACGGAGGCCTCTGCGTGAGACCTAAATTATTTAAGTGACTTCTGTTGTACTTGGAAACTGCTGTTGAGTACTTTTGCACCTTTCTTGTTATATAATTTAATGTGATAGCATGTTTTATGAAGCTGTGGGGATAAAAAAACGTGTTGAAGAACTAAAGCTTAACTAAAGAAGTAGGTTAGAATTGTTTTATGTTCTGAACTTTTGTACCAGCCCAAGGCAACCACAGCCCTTTAGCAGGGAAGATCTGTGTCTCCAAAGATGCCCCAGTAGCTCCCCATCTTCTTTTCTGCTGATTCACTGCACATGCTCTGTGCTGCTGTCACTTACTGAGCTTAGGGACCGACTCACAATATGCAGTACCCATAAAATATAAATGTCACAATATAAAGCTGATTAGTAATTAATACAGATAATTACTACACTGCAGCTCAGAGATCAGTGCAACTAGCATCAAAATGTAATAATCAGCCCTGTAGCATCAGCTTATATTACAGAACAACCTAATTTTCTGCTTGATAATTTGCAACAACCCCTTAACTTCTCAACAGCTGCTCAGAGCCCACTCAGCATGTGAGTGTCACAGACACTTTCCAAGATGGTGACCCCCTGTGACAAGTTTGAAGACCTAGATTGTTGCTGCTATTGAGAAGATGAAAATTTAGGCTGGTGCAATAAGTTCAGTATAAAAAATATGGCAATTGTAACCATATTTATTTTTAGGGTATAATTCTCCTTTAAAATAAAATTTACACTGTCACTTTATATATGGTATGCCACATAAAATCACAAGTTATTTTTGTGATTGGGTAGTCTGACATATAAAGAGCTACCATATTAGCTTTCTGTGACATCACTTTGTGCCTGATTCTCTCCCTGCTTGCTCATAGCTCTGAGCTCAGATTACATCAGGGAGGAGAGGAGCAAACTGAGCATGCTCAAGCCCTAGCCCTGGAGGTTTAAGATGAAAACAGGAAGTCTGATATAGAAGCCCGTGTGTACATAATAGAAGGAAAGAAATGCTGTTTTTCTTTTGACAGAGGACTCGGCATCATTACTAGTGTACTATATGTATTCATATAGACCTTTCTGATAAAACTTACTTAGTTTACTCAGTTTTAACCTTTCCTTCTCCTTGAAACAAAGTTGAAAGGCTGGCCATATATCAGGGCCTTAACTAAGGAAACACGAACCCTGTTTCTGTAAATGATAGCAAGACGAGGGACATTCGTGCTTTGTGCTGTGCCAAAGTTCTTTCATTCTGTCTTCATTCTTTAGTCTCTGTAATTCTATGTGCATAGAATTCTTGGTTGTTTTATGGGAAGTTCTGCTATTGAACCTCATATTATTCTATTTTTCTTTTGTTTTTTATTTGTTTTTTAAAAATAAATCTTTGTGTTGCAACATCAAAGAGATCATTTCAAGTAAAGGTCTTTATTTATAATAATACCCAGTCTCTTCACTCTATTAGGTATTGTATTGGCTACATGTGCATTCAGTGTACAAATTAGACCCCATATTCCAGTAACACATAACAACTGTCAGTTATAAATTTGAATATCCAGTTTTATATTCTTTGGGTCAAGACTATCCTCAGATTTGCCTGTGTTTGCAGGTAGTGGCAAGCAAATTGCCTTGTGGCATTACTCTTAGGAAGGAAGGTAGAACAGAAAAATTGCCACTCCGGCTATCTAATTCTGTATACAGGTATGGGACCTGTTATTCAGAATACTCTGGACTTGGGGTTTCCAGATATACTTTTCCTATTTTGGATCTTCATACCTTAAAGCGGTTCATCATTAAGCTAATTCTAAGCAACTTTTCAATTGGCCCTGATTTTTTATTTTTTGAGTTTTTGAATTATTTGCCTTCTTCTTCTGACTCTTTCCAGTAGTGATATGCGGCCGAGCTACTCGGAAGTCAGATGCGGGCGGGCTGAGGGAGGGCGGGTGGTGTGGGTTGAGAAAATACCAACCCGCATATCACTACTTTCCAGCTTTCAAATGGAGGTCACTGACCCCATCTAAAAGCAAATGCTCTGTAAGGCTGCACATTTATTGTTATTGATCCTTATTTATCATCTTTCTATTCAGGCCCTCTCCTATTCATATACCAGTCTCTTATTCAAAGCAATGCATAGTTACTAGGGTAATTTGGACCCTAGCAACCAGATTGCCGAAATTGCAAACTGGAGAGCTGCTGAATAAAAAACAAATAACTCAAAAAACACAAATAATTAAAAAATGAAAGCCAATTGCAAACTGTCTCTGAATATCATTCTCTACATCATACTAAAAGTCAATTTAAAAGCAAACAACCCCAGTTTAAAAATAAATTTGGAGCTTTCCGGATGACGGATTTCCAGATAACAGATCCTACACCTGTATTCGCTTGTTCATCATTGCATTATCACTAATAAAAATGTTTTCTCTTGTTTTTCAGATAATCAGGAGTCGGGTGAACTGAAGCAGTTTTTTGAAGCTTCTTATTCTCACATTTATTTTATCTTCTATGAAAATTTCATTACACTGGAAAGTAGCTTAAAGCTAAAAGGTATGTCTGTTTTTTGTGCATTATGTTAATACGGAGGATTTAGAGCTTTGTGTTTACACAAGCCCTTTAATTTAATTAAAAGGATGTTTGTGCATTTGCCTACGCCAGCCATTAATCAACCGAGAAATAAAGCTCTCCAGAATTAGTAGCTTATTGCTGCTTGGCCAGTCAAGCACATAATTAGTTTCGTCTTTACACCTTAGACAATGCACATTGTAGGTGGAGCATAAATGGAGATAAGTATATAAATTAGCAAAAATGTCACCTGTTTTTGCAAATGATTGAAGAAACTTTTGTAATCATCATTATTGTTGTTCTTATGTGGTATGTAGAAGGGAAAGCTTATGCAGTAACCATCAGGCTCAGGAACTCGCATGACGTTTCCGTTGTTTCTGAATATGGATATGCTAACTAAAACATTGTCATTACCAGGCATACAGCATTTGTTGTCTATCACCTCCCATCCCCCATTTTTTTTATAAGGCACACGGCAGAGTTCATGTCAATGGGAAATGATCTGCGGCATGTAACCCTGAGTAGTTCAAACCATAGCCCGTAACACTACTTGGCCTAACCTTTTATTTCAAGTGGAAGAAAAAAATAATCATCTAGGTTTTATGATCACAATAATACAATTTACTTTTGCTTCCAGGGAATAAATCACAGAGGGAGGAGCTGGACTCCATTCTCTTTCTTTTTGAAGTAAGTATAATTAAGAAAATAAAGAGTTTTGGGATGTATTTACATTTATTGCTCGCTATTGATGTTTTTATAGAAGATTTGTAAACATTATTAAGGGCAGGGTCACACGGGCAGATTTGGGGAGATTTAGTCGCCTGGCGACTAATCGCCTCTTCTTCGGGGTGACAATCTCCCCGAACTGCTTTCCCCCTGCCTTCCGCCTGCTAAAATGAAAAATCGCCTGCAGCAATGCACTTGCGGCGCTTCGATTTCGGCGCTTCCGAAGTGTCCTCGTGAGGCAACTTCGGAAAACGAAGCAATGTGAGTGCCATGCTGCAGGCGATTTCGCATTCTACCAGACGGAAGACATTGAAAAGCTGTTCGAGGAGATTAGTCGTTCCCAAAGAAGAGGCGATTAGTCGCGACTAAATCTCCCACGAATCTCCAGGTGTGCGCTTACCCTAAAAGTGGATTTGTCTTTTTAAAATGAGCCTGTTGCTAGACATTTTTAAAGATGAATTATACCCCCAGAATGAATACTTTGCTAACAGATAGATAGATTCTATCATATTAAAAGGCCTATTAAAGAATCTTACCAAATGAGAATATGGATATTATCCATATATATTGTCCTTTACATCTCTTACCTTGAGTAACCATTGTATGATATTCTCTGTGCTGTCTCAGAGATCACTTGACCAGAAATAATGCAGTTCTAACTGTAACAGGAAGATGTGTGGGAGCAAAAGCCAGGACGTTGTCTATTAATTGGCTAAGTGACTTAACAGGTCCTATATATCATGCTGTGTAAAAAGTGGAGTGAAGCATTATCGGTGATGTTGCCCATAGCAACCAATCAGCAATTAGATTTAAAGGAGAAGTAAACCTCTTATTAAAAAAAAAACCCTACCCCCCCCCAGCCTAGCGGTTCCCCCGGGCAAATACCCCTAACATTTTACTTATCCCTCAGTGCAGATTCACAGCATCGGAGTTCATGGAGGGGTTTATGTAGAGTAGGGGGGTGGTTTTTTTTATGTATTAAAAAAAAAAAAAAAAAAGCTAGACACTTGAATGGACTCATGTAACACAAATATGCATTTCTTGTTGCTACATTATCTTGTCGCTTTTTGTTTTGCTTTTAGAAAATTCTACAACTACTACCTGAACGGATATTTTATCGCTGGCAGTATCACAGTATAGGTAACATTTTGAATACAGTTTTGAATGCACCAAATTTCTGATAACTGATAAATATCTGTTACCTAGCCACCTCCCTTTATTTTATAAACAAACCTTTTTAAAGCACAAATACAGATACATGCAGGGTTTAAAGAAGGCCCTGTTCATTATAACTTACAATTCCCTATTGTCAGTTCACTGCCCTCCCTGCATCCCTTCTGTTATGTTCCCTTTTCCCAAGGTTTGGGGGCTGGGGCAGTACAGTAAATGGGGAGCCAGCGACATATATGTTTTGGCTTGAGCATTTTTTTGCAAAGTGCCGGCCACTCACAGTAGCTTTGCTTTCAGACTGTATCATAAGCGTAAGGGCAATAGCATTGGTAGTGATCCCAGGCATTTTGGCCACTAGAGCAATTAAAGTTCTGTATTCTGCTTTTGCGAGGGGCTTGTTTGTTGCAACAAGAAGTGTATCATCATTAGAAAAGATGAGCACTTTTTATAAATGCTGAGCATAAAAATGTGAAAATAAACTGCCCTTTAGGGGTCAGGGAATGTCTTTCAAGCTATTGCTGAGTCTGCAGCATGTATCTGTGGAAATAATTTGTGGAAATGGAATGTCACAGGAAGCGGCACCTCTTGTTGTTGGAGGAAACAGAGCCATCTGCAAAAGCTTCTTGAAAACTTCTTCCTTCCTGTTCATTTAGTTTGTATTATCATCCCAAAACAGAACAGTTTTGGTTGTGCCTCTGTGCACTTTTGGACTGCAAATGAAAATTATTAATGAGTTTAGGATATTCAGTTTCTCCTCTAATTTCCTGATTATTTTACTAGCTGTCCCTAGAGGCGTGCCATTTTGTCTCTAATTGTCATGTATTACCTACTCGGCCTCTGTTTCCCTTTGTTTTTAGCAGACCAACCATTTTCTGCTATAGAGACAGGCAATCTGCATCCTCCAGCTGTTGAGATACAACTCTCAGCATGTCATTGGCAGCCTTAGTATGTTGGGATTCTGTGAGTTGTAGTTCATCAGTAACTGGAAAGTTGTAGGTTGTTAATATGTTAGTACAGGTATAGGACTTGATCCAGAATGATTGGGACCTGTTTTTGGTCTGTTTTTGGGTAACAGATCTTTCCTTAATTTGGATCTTCATACCTAAATTCTACTAGAAAATCATTTAAACATTAAATAAACCCAATAGATTGGTTTGGCTTCCAATAAGGATAAATTATATCTTAATTGGATTATGTACAAGGTACTGTTTTATTATTACAGAGAAAAAGGAACTTGTTTTAAAAAAATTTGGATTATTTGGATAAAAGGTAGTCTATGGGAGACAGCCATTTCATAATACAGAGCTTTCTGGATAACTGGTTTCCGGATCCCATACCTGTACAGGTATTGGACCTGTTATCCAGAATGCTCAGGACCTGAGGTTTTCCAGATAATGGGGTTTTCCAGAGAAAAGGGAGATTATGTTAACAAAATTTGAATTATTTGGATAAAAAGTAGTCTGGTAGATGGCCTTTCCATAATTTGGAACTTTCTGGATAATAGTTTCCGGAAAATGGATCCCATACCTGTGCATTGATTTTATTTAAAGTCGTTTATATATTCACAGCCCCACATATTCCAGTTCAGTGCTGCTTACTGGATCTCCGTCCACGAGCTGCTTTTGCTCTGTATATATTTGACATTGTGTCCTTTTTTTTCAGGATCAGTTTTAAAAAAGCTTTTACACACTGGAAACTCTATAAAGGTATGCTGGCTCTTAACTGTATGTTTATCATACACTTATCACCTTAATAATCTCTTGTGTCTGCTCATAGAACTGATAGAATTAAATTATTTTTTTTAACCAGTTTTGGCATATTGGTTCATCATAGTAGCTTTTACTGTGTTAATGTTATTTCAGAATCTGTAATAAATTGACATTATTCAGAACTATATAATGTAATTTTAATATTTGGAATTGCATTGATAATTAAACATCCCAACAACATCCCAAGGTGGCAAATTTAAAATGCTCTTTGCCAAACCCAAATGCCATCTGAAGTGCCCCATACAAGGATCAAGTCAGCAGCTATTATCGGCTTGTGTGCTGTCTTCTCAAGTTGCCTTTGTAGCTGGCCACAGACTTTTCTTATCAACCCATAACCCTAATATGAAGTAGATATTGAAGTTGCAAACATGTCACTAGGTTTGGAACCTGTAGCAACCAATTAGATATTTGCTTTTGGACAGGTTACCAGTAAAAACTACCTGCCACTTGATTTCTGTAGGCCACTAGACATAGTGCAAGCTATGCAACCCTTATATTACTCTGCAACTGCGATTACAAGATAATAGTGTATGGTCCAGTACCCTACATGGCTCTGGTCTGATGTTATTGGGGGCATGACAAGGTGTAAATGAAACTTGGGACTGCCCTTTAAGGGATACTGTTGTGAGAAAACATGTTTTTTTCAAAATGCATCAGTTAATAGTGCTGCTTCAGCTGATGCACTGAAATCCGTTTTCACTTCACTGATTTTTTAATATTTAATTTTGAAATCTGACATGGGGTTAGACATATTGTCAGTTTTCCAGGTGCCCCCAGTCATGTGGCTTGTGCTCTGATAAACTTCGGTCACTCTTTAGGGCAGAGAGACACGGTCAGATTCGGTGAGATTAGTTGCCCGGCGACAAATATTCTCTTCCTCAGGGCTACTAATCTTCCCGAACTGCCTTCCCCTGCCGTCCCACCGGCTAGAATCATAATCGCCAGCGGGATGGCACTCGGAGCTTTGTTTACCGAAGTTGCCTGAAGTTTCCTCGTGAGGCAGCTTCGGAAAACAATGCACTCAAAGTGCCATCCCGCCGGCGATTTTCTCCCCGAATCTGGCCGTGTGTTTCTGCCCTTACTGCTGTTCTGCAAGCTGGAGCAGAACAATGGGAACAGCACTCAACAGTAAAATCCCATGTCCCACTGAGACAGTAGTAGACACAACAGCCTGCCAGAAAGCAGTTCCATAGTACAGCACTGGCTCTTTCTGAAAGCACATGACAAGGTGAGATGGCTGCCTACAAACAACTAAAAAAATACACTTGGATTAGGAATGACATTTTATATGGTAGGGTGAACTATTTGCAGTGTAAACCATGTCATTTAGGAATAAAAACTACACCATAGAAATTATGACAGAATCCCTTTAGGTGTTTATGAAGTCTGTACCCAGATGTAAACTAAGCCAACATACTGTAGGTATTCCTAACGCCTAAACACAATTTTTTGTTTAAGAACTGGAAACAGATGGTATATTCACCTTCTTTACATCTTGCTTCATCATAACAACAGTCTATAATAAGAAATTGATTCTTAAATGAGTTCAGGAGAGACTGGAATTGTTCTCTTACTTTAATCTGTGGTACACTAATCCTGCGTTCAGTGCCACCTTTTCTATTATCCTGTCATTCTTCACCTTGCAGCCGTTACTGCCCTTTCCCTTAAATCAATGATGTCATGTCTAGAAAATGTCATTGTTTGCACTCCTCCCTTCCCTTCTACATAGATAGGGATGCATGTACTTTCTATAGTGTAGATTCCGTCTTTAGTAACGGCTGTTTTAGTTCTTACAGTGGTGTAGTGAGGCTGGATCAAATAACCCAAACGGTTTCATGTATGTTGTGTTGAAGAAGCCTATCTGCAAGTCTACTAACTGCTCCTAGCTTATCTATCACTGCTTTTTTTCATTATAAAATGCTACTGCCCTCTAAGTAACAATATAGTGTGTGAAAATAACGTGTTAACAAGTGTTCAGCATTCTAGTTTTATGTGCGTTTGCCAGAAGCTCGGTTTGGGTTTTATTGCTTGGTAAACATGTGGTTGCTGGCTTCCTTCCTCTCAGATACCCCAGCTCACTGGCTTTTTGCCTGATTCCTTGCTATCTCTGATTCAAAGCATGTAAGAGGCCTTCTATCAAATACTCCAGATTTCTGTTGTTTCCACTTGTATCCTGGAACTTGTCTGGCAAGTTTTTGTCTGGCAAGCATTAGTTAACAGTGCTGCTCCAGCAGAATTCTGCACTGAAATCCTTTCTCAAAAGAGCAAAGGTATTTTTTTATATTTAATTTTGAAATCTGACATGGGGCTAAACATATTGTCCGTTTCCCAGCTGCCCCCAGTCATGCGACTTGTGCTCTGATAAACTTCAGTCACTCTTTACTGTTGTACTGCAAGTTGGAGTGATATCACCCCCTCCCTTTCCTCCCCAGCAGCCTTACAGCAGAACAATGGGAAGGTAACCAGATACCAGCTCCCCAACACAAGATAACAGCTGCCTGGTAGATCTAAAAACAACACTCAATAGTAAAATCCAGGTCCCACTGTGACACATTTAGTTACATTGAGTAGGAGAAACAACAGCCTGCCAGAAAGCAGTTCCATCCTAAAGTGCTGGTTCTTTCTGAAAGCACATGACCAGGCAAAATGATCTGAGATGTCTGCCTACACACCAATATTACAACAAAAAAATACTGAATTGTTTGCAGTGTAAACAGTATAATTTAGAAATAAAAGCGTCATCATAAAAATCATGACAGAATCCCTTTGATATAAATTATAGTCCTGCAGGGCCTGGTGAACCTTTCGAGTCTCTGTTGTTTGTGTACTCGACGTCGAGTGTACATTGATAAATTAGAATGTTTGTTTAATTCTCTAGATACGATGTGAAGGAATGCGACTCTTTCTCCTTTGGCTTCAAGCACTGCAGACCAACTTTGGAGAGGAACAGGCACTAATATTTGCATGCCTTGTGCCCGGCTTTCCTGCTGTAATGTCATCATGGGGTCCCTGCACGCTGGACAAACTTATAAACCCTACTTACAGTTTACCAGATGGTTAGTAACAGCGCAAGTTGTATAACTTAGTGTCGGTTGCGTGTGGGAAGCACACAGCGCTCAAGCTAATTCTAACAATCTAACCACATCACTGTAACGGCATTTTGTGAGATGTAGTTCTGCAATTACAAGTTTTTCATTGTAGGTTAGTTAAAGAAGCTGCCACACTAGTTGCCTGCATATTCATGTATCCTTTTTTTTCCTAGGTAAAATTCTACCAGAGGAAATAACACCACTATTGCCCGCTGTGTCTGGTGAAAAAAATCCTGAAGACCAGAGCTGTTTTTTCTTGGAATTGCTGTTAAAATATATGGTAATCCAGGTATGAAACTAACTAATGTAGCAAACACGGGAGTTGTCTCGTATGAAAAGCAGACACTAGAAATATCTGTAATTGGCTCAAAGCAAAGTGACATTTAAAACACAAATATATAGTGTATAAGGAGCAAGGGCCCATCTATCCATTATTTATCATTGGGAGAGGGTTACTAATATTTTTCTTGGCAAATCTTTCAAGTGCTTTCCTTCACACATTTTCTCAGGCCAGCTACCAAGTTAACACAGGGCGCTACTGTATCTTATCCCAAATGTATCTTATCCCAAATGTACCTTAACCCAAATGTACCTGTGGAATAAGAATGGTTCATCTGTCTGCATTGGCCTACTGTCTGACTATAGATGAGCAGCCTCACAGTTTTGACTACACTGGTTAAAACTTGTGCTATAGCCGGAAATCCACAGTCCACAAACACATTTCCCTATGAAAACCGTAGTCTAGTCAAGTTTGGTATTTGTCAAATTAGCCTTGGCACTAAACGTCATTAACAGTGATATAATACATTTATACATTTCTCATATACCTTCTTTTAGGTGCCTGTTTGCGGACATTTGCAAAAATCATTTTACCTGCCTTGACCTGTTTTCTGTGTTTTGTCACAAGAAGATAATTCCCTGCACAATTTACTCTTATGCCAATTTTATTTTCAGGTGCAAAAATTCTAATCCATTTTGAATGAGAATATATTCTGGTTTTAAAATAATTTTTGGCAACTTCTCAGCTCTGTATAAAGTGCAGCAAAACTTTCTACAGTGTTGCCATAGGTTATAATTATTTATGCCACGTGAGAGCAAGGAGACTCTCTTAGTTAAAATCAGTAGGTAAAATAAAATATACAAAGGGAAATTCAAAAGATGCTTTAGAAAGTTGCAGCAATATGTACTCACACTTAAAAAAAAAACCGAAAAGTTATTTTGTCTTGATTGCTTTTTGTAGGTTACAAAATAATTTAATTGTAGTGTTATCAGCTTTTAAATATGAATTAGACAAGTAATGCCTATGCAGTAGGCAAAAATTAATCATTAAAAGTTCACATATTAATTTCTTCCAAAAAGTTGGGGGAAAATTCTGTTTATGCTGCTCTTCCAATAAGCTGCTGCACCTCAGCTCGTCTTTGACTAGAGCCCCCAATAAAATGTAAATTACATAAAATGAAGGCACTGCAATGTGTTTTTTATGTGCATGTCTAGATATACATACAGTATGTACTAATACGTATCAATTTCCTGTTTTATTAAGGCTGCAAGCTTACAATGGAGAAACAAAGAAAACCAGGACACCGGCTTCAAGTTTCTGTTTAACATGTTTAGAAAGTATTATCTGCACCACTTATTTCCATCCTTTACTAAACTAACCAACCTTTACAAACCTGTACTTGGTGAGTTTATTCGTATCACAAAGCCATACGTATTCTGTTAATTATATTCCTGTAAATAGTGCTTAGTTATGTGATCAGTTATAATCTGTGCTCAGTGATGTAATTTCTGTCACATGATTCACTGAAACGTGGGGATTATAATTAACAATGTACCCCCTGTTATATAAAATATGTGGGTTCGTGGGCAGATTTATCAAAGATTGAATTTATGTGAATTTTTTTTTACTTTAATAAATTTGAATATATCAAATAGGAGGTTATTTAAGAAAATATTTGAACATTTTATATTCTATCAAACAGTCCTGGCCAAAAATCCGAATCTAGTTTTTCCTCTGAAAAAAACTGGAATATCAGGAAGTCTATTAACATCTTCAAATGGTTCAATGGACCTCTGTCATTGATTTGTACATAAACTCGGCAGGTTTTAGGTGCCTTTATTAAAGCACTCTACTTTCGTCCTCATTCCTTTATATGGTCATGGAACTCCTACGCGGTGGCTATTAATATACTTTTTATTTTATAGGAGGTGGTACATAATTCACTATACAGAATGCATCAGATTTATAAGTGTTTTTTAAGTGAACAGGTTAGATTGGCCTGTAGTGAAAACGTGTCCCCTATTTATTACTAATTTGTTTATAAACCTTTGTTTCCAGATCACATGGTTGTGCTGCTTGTAATATAGTAGTAGCCCATGTTAACACACAATACATCAGTTGTACATATGCTTCTCACTGGGGGGGTGGGTTGCTATTTTGACAGCACTTTGACTATTTACACCCTCTTCGATGGCCAAGCACAGTTAACACAAATTATGTGCGGTGACACTTGCATGTGGCTTTTATGTACCACTGCCAGAATTTTGAGCCAGGGTGCAAATTACTCAAACCAGATGGAAGTTAATCCTTTTTTTCTATTAAAGGAGAAATAAACCCGTACTAGAAAAAACTTCTACCCCACTACCCAGCATAGACCAACCTCCCTCCTCCCCCACAGCCTAACTGCCCCCCCCCCCGGGCAAATGCCCCTAATTATTTACTTACCCCTCCATGCAGATGTGGCCGCGGGAGTTCACAGGCGCCATCTTCATTTTTCGGTCTCCTTGGAATCGGAGTGAAGTTTCAGCGCATGCGTAGTTGGAGTAAAATTCTGGTCACGAACAACTGCGCATGCGCCGAAAGTCACGCCGAAAAAAGAAGATGGAGCCCGTGAACTCCCGAGGCCAGATCTGCATGGAGGGGTAAGTATAAAAATAGGGGCATTTGCCGGGGGGCGGGGCAGTTAGGCTCTGGGGGAAGAGGGAGGTTGGTCTAAGCAGGGTAGGTTTTTTTCTAGTACGGGTTTGTTTCTCCTTTAAAGGGGTTGTTCATCTTTAAAACACTTTTTTTTCAGTTCAGCTGTTTTCAGATTATTCCCCAGAAGACTTTTTTCAATTACTTTCCATTATTTATTTTTTACTGTTTTTCCAAAATCTAAGTTTAAAGTTGAATGTTGCTATCTCCAGTGTTTGAGTCTGGCAGCTCAGTAATTCAGGTGTAGACTCTAAACTGTTACAATTTTGCAACATTTAGTTGATACATTTCTCAGCAGCATCTCTGGAGTATTTGCAACTATTGTATCAATTCTGAAAGCTGCCTGTAATGCAACCAGAGATTCTGCTCAACAGGGAGAAAAATAACAAATGTATCAACTAAATGTATCAATTTAGAACAGTTTACATGGTCGGTGACCCCCCCCCCCCCTCCGTAGAAAATAGAAAGTAATTGGGAAAAAGTCTTTATTTCTAGTGATCTATCTGAAAACAACTAGTTGTTTGAAGGTGAACAACTCCTTTTAAGTACTTTAGAAGAACTTCAAAGATATGTTTTATATGTTAGTTTACAAATTTTTCCTATATTGAGATATGAAATGGTGCTTTTGTGGGCTCTCTTTCTGTGACCTCGTTTCTCCAAAAAAACCCAAAAAACTCTCATTAGTGGTTTTTGGCTGTTGGAGGCTTACTCATCTAGAAACAGTGGGCAAGTGTGCTCACAATGGTAAAATTTAGCTTTTAAGTTGGACTAGTCTATTACAGGTTAAATAGTGAAAGCCAGTGGTTGTTAAAGAGGTTGTTCACCTTTGAATTAACTTTTATTATTATTGTTGTTGTTGTTGTTATTATTATTATTAGAGAGTGATAATCTAACACAATTTACGTCTTTTTTTTTTTAATCATTGTGTTTTTTGATTTTTTTTTGCACTTGCTGAAGATAGGTAATAATGGAAAGATTGTTCTGTGATTCAAATTTACTGGTGCACTTTTTTGCTAATACGAGCACCAACAAAAAATAAAGTGGTGATTTTATTCACTGGGGTGTGTCTAACATTAAGGCATCTCTCCGTATACAGGGCTTTCTTGTCCTTTAAGTATGCACTGAAATAAAGTATCTAGTGATGTTAGGCTAGAGCCAGATCACTGGCTAAAGTCTGATTGAAGTTGTAGTTTATCAACATCTAGAAGGCCTTTGGTTCCCTTCTATGTAGTACATAGAACTGCAAGGTGAGTTCTTTAAATACCTCTTAACAAACCCATGAAATTCTTGCCTATTCCTTTCCTTATTGTTTGTTTTATGAAGCCTCGATTTTTTTTTTTCGGGGAAAACTTGCATTTTTAGAGGAAAAAAAAAACCTTGAATTTTTAGATATTTATTATACCCAAAAGCTGCTGAAAATCCAAATCTGAAAATTCTCCAGCTATAACCTGTCGAGGTCATGTA
Organism: Xenopus laevis; assembly: GCF_017654675.1. Taxonomy (NCBI): domain Eukaryota; kingdom Metazoa; phylum Chordata; class Amphibia; order Anura; family Pipidae; genus Xenopus; species Xenopus laevis. Next base: position 39,771,951 of record NC_054379.1, on the reverse strand, counting down.
GAAGTCAATGGTAGATGTCCCTTTTACAATTTTAAGATGTTTTTTGACATTGTGATCTGCACTGTTTTTCATTCGATGATCCGAAAATGTCTGGGTTTTCGGGCGACAACTTTAAAAAGGTGTCTGATTCGGGTGTCAGTTTTGAAAAAAAGTCATACAATTTGATTTTCCGTGTGATTTTGTCGGGACTTTTCCCGTACCGACACTTTGAGCTGATTTTTTGATAAACTTGTTAAATTTGTGGATGGGAATTAGGTTGATTTTGTTTAAAAATGGGATAAATTTGAGTTTTAGTAAATACCCACTTAATGTGAAAACCTGACTCTCTCCTGCTTGTCTTTCAGATATTCCTGATGTCAGACCAAAGCCAGTTTATGTCACTTTAACCCGGAACAATGAAAACCTTTATAGCACAAAAATCCCGCACATGGCAGCTAGAGTTCTGTTTATAAAGTGGTTGGTCACATTCTTTCTGGAAAAGAAATACGTAGTATCTTCTCAAAGCACTAAAAATGGGGGAGGAGATGTTTTACCCAAGCTTATCCAGGTATGCATATTGAGAGGTGTGAGAGGTTGGCTAATTATAAGGCAATCTAACTTTGTTTTAGAGCTGAAGGAATATTACATCTGTAGATGGTCATAAGACATTCTAATGGGCAGATTATGGTAACAGACTGTGTGCCATATAAGTGTTGTTGTTGAGTGTCAAACCTATCCTACAGGCGTCTATTTAAGCAGTGTAATGCTGAGAGGAAAGAATGACCCACAAGATTGCACCACCCCATTCCATAATTCCCAAGAACAAAGGATAAAACGTAACCTTTATCGGTGTGTGTTAAAATGAGCCAACGTAAAAACAAATATTTAAAATTACAATTGGGTGTAGCACATTATTGACTTAATCTTGCAGTATTACCTGGATGCTTATAGATTAATCGTTTTGCAGTACTGTCTATTTAAGCAGCCAACTTTCACTTCTAAAGATATGTCACCTTTCAGTGCTATGTTTTTTTCAAGGGATGCTAGAAATCTTAATAGTTTTTGGCCAAATAAAAAATCTTCCACAGACTTTCAGCCAAATCCAAACCATGATTTGCATAATAAATGTTGTGGATAAAGTATGGACTAAATCCACTTATTCAACATAAAATCACTACACCAACTCCCCTCCCAAACCTTGCTCCCCAAAAGGCACTCCTCAACCTTATCAGTCTTCCTAAGGTAGGTTTGCTCAGCAGGGTTGGCAGCCAACATAATCAGCAACTTCTCTTCCATTTCCATCCTCCTTGGTGCCAATTGTCAACAGATATGGTGCACTCTAGAAGCCAGGACTAGCGGGGCTTTTAGCACACATGCTCCTTTCCGGCAATCGACACCAGATAGTGGAAACCACTAACCCCTTTGCACAATTCTGCCTTCACAAGAATGATCGTTTAGGGGGAACAGACACCTTTTGGGGAGCAAGGTTGTGGTGTATGGGACAGTGGCCTGTCCTGGGGTGCTATGTTGTAAAGCGGATTTAGTTCTTTTGTTGTGAACTACCGCTCCCATGATCATCACATTGACCATTAAAGGAATTGTGGATGCTGGGTATTTCTCTTTATATAGGCAGTCTTGGATTTAACAGAGATTTTCTCATGCAGGCAAATATCTTTCATAGAGTACATTTTTGCTCTGTTGCAGGTGTTTACCTCACATTTTAAGCAATACCGTTGCATCTTATCAGGTTACATTTATTTTAACTACTAATGAGTTTTTCAAAGCAAATTGTTTTGACATGACCTTCGGTTCCAGCCTGGATGAGCTTAAGTACACGTATTCTATTTGAATTAGCAGTGATGGATCAGTTGTTTATGGCTTGAAAAGTGCGGATTAACCTGTTTTTGTTTAATTATTTTATTTATTTATTGTTTTTACATGCAATTTGTATTCCAGTGAGCAAATGTAATGTCGGTTAAGCTAGGTAGTAAGTAGGTAAAATGTATCCATCACAGGCATCATCTCTGCTCCAAGCGCTTACTTGCTTCATGCAAAGCCCATACACTGGCCAGCAGATACAATTAAGAGAGGCTTATGTTGCCTTTATATGTACAATGTTTCATATGGACCCTATATCCCAACCATGTACTATAGAAATGGTTTATGTCATCAGTAAGGCATGCTTGAACTTTTAATGTGCCCGTGTACAATATATGCCAGGGCGTGGTGGTGGTTCATTGACAGGCGAGGAAATGAAAAGGAGATGCGGCTCCACTTCACTTCCTGCTGTTCCTGACAATTGGTCTGCCAGCCCGAATGAATGGAACAATAGAAAGACTTAAATCAGTGATCACTTTTTTCTGATCTATGAAAATAGTATTGTCTGTGCCTTCCAGCTGGTATCTGATCAAGGCCCAATCAGATATGATATGCAGAACAATACGGCCATGATCAGTGGCCACTCCATCCGTGGAACCATTATTTGTACTCTAAATAGATTAAATATATTATTTCATCATAATGGATATTACATTTAAAACTCACTTTTTTGCCATGTTCTCAAACAAAGCTGTGGTTATTTTTCACAGTCTGTGTCCGTGGCCAACGTCAACCAAGAAAAAAATCCCGAACTGGAGAGCAACATTGGCCCGGCTGAGCACGAAAAGAACCACTCAAACAGCAGTACCCTGTCAGATAGAAGAGCCAGCAACGCCAGCCTTTGTAGTATTGAGGAGGATCAGAAAAGCGTATATGAGATGGTGCAGAGAATCCTGCTCTCTACACGGGGCTATATTAATTTTATCAACGAGGTGTTTAGGCAGGTAAGGTGAATGAAGTGTAACAAATTTAATTTTGGTGAAAGCAGCAGTCCCATGTTATAGACCAGTAGTTTTCAACCTGTGACTCTGTAGTTTTTCCTGAACTGCTTCACCAGGTTTCTCAACAACTGCCAAAGAAAACTGGTATAAAAGAAAATACCACAATGGAAATGACAAACCATAAAATAATAATGACAATGAGGGGTGAGGTACACACATGTAATTAGATATGTGTTTAAGAAATAAATAGATCAGGGACTTGTCATTCGCTGTCTGGTGCTGCCATCTGGTGGCCAGCACTGTTTATTTAAAGGGGAACTCTGACTTCCAAACCAAAATTTGATAAAGAGGCCAACATAACACAGAAACCCCTAATATACCCATCACAGTTACCGGTTTCTTCAACAAGTATGAATAAATGCCATTTTCTATGCTGAAATCCAGCTGGTTAACAGTTCTTCTCTTTCTGCATCATTTGAAATCCTGGCAGGGAAGGAGGTACCAAACACTAATGTTACAGATTGTAACAACTTTAGACTAGAAGAAAAGAACTTTCATTTGAAGCAACGTAGAGGGTTCTTCACAGTCAGGACAGTGAGGTTGTGGAATGCACTGCCGGGTGATGTTGTGATGGCTGATTCAGTTAATGCCTTTAAGAATGGCTTGGATGATTTTTTGGACATGCATAATATCAAAGGCTATTGTGATACTAAACTCTATAGTTAGTATAGGTATGGGTATATAGAATTTTAATTAAAAGTAGGGAGGGGTGTGTGTATGGATGCTGGGTTTTCATTTGGAGGGGTCGAACTTGATGGACTTTGTCTTTTTTCAACCCAATTTAACTATGTAACTTCTCCACAGTTTACAGACAGCATGCAGGAACTACATAACCCATCATGTGTGCAGGGAATTGTGGGGTTTGGAGGATGCAGGCTGGGGACCGATGGCTGCTGATACAAAGTAACAGTAGTCAGCCAGCTCAGCAAAGTAGTCCGACAGATCAGCAGGAGAGCAGGGGGCTAGGCTTAGGGAACTGTTCCAAACCATTAAAAATCATGAAAAGTCTGCATATTTTTCAATTGATGTTTATTACAAAGTTGCTTGAAATTAGGTCGACTTTTCAGTTTATATGATTCTTAAAAAGCAATCGCTATAAGCTCACTTATTTTATATGTAAATCATATATGGAAACCTGTAATTATTAATTGATCTTTATATTTATAACATAGATGTATCCCAATTTTATAGTGGGAGTGCAGTTTATTGCTTCCTCCTTGCTTTTTGTTTGGCTAAGGTACGCTCTTAGGTTTAACTTTCTCAAGCAGTACAGGTATAGTATCCCTTATCCGGAAACCCGATATCCAGAAAGCTCCGAATTACGGAATGCCTCCCATAGACTCCATTTTATCCAAATAATTCAAATTTTTAAAAATGATTTCCTTTTTCTCTGTATTACTAAAACAGTAGCTTGTATTTTATCCCAGCTAAGATATAATTAATCCTTATTGGAAGCAAAACCAGCCTATTGGGTTTATTTAATGTTTAAATGAATTTCTAGTAGACATAAGGCATGAAGACCCAAATTATGGAATGATCCGTTATCCGGAAAACCCCAGGTCCCGAACATCCTGGATAACAGGCCCCATACCTGTACAAGAAATTCTTTCTTACAAAAATCTCAGTGCTCTTTAGGGGATAATTGCCAGGGGGATTTTTCTATTTTGTATAGTGATACAGACTATACCGCACTTTGCAAAGAATCCAGTGAAATTGTAAATGTATTCACATGCTGCTTTCTGCTCATAGCCATGTCTTTGTACATGGGTCTGTTAGAAACAAAGCTGAGATGCCACCCTCTGACTTTTGTTTATAACCTTTATGCAAATGTTTTTGTATCCATTGCCAGGCATTTCTATTGCCAGCCTGTGATGTATCTGCTACCAAGAAGGTTGTAAAAGTATATAGAAAATGGATCCTGCAAGACAAGCCCATATTTATGGAGGAGTCTACAAAGACATCTAGTGACCATGAGAATTTTCCTGTACTGGAGTCCACTGTTACAGAGACAGATAGTAAACAGGTAGAGAAGTGCTGGCAATTATGCATTTTATTTTGATTTCTTTCTGCAAGAGGCGGAATGTTGGAAAAGAAACCAGCACGAATGATTAGATTGATGGTCTTGTTATGTCAGTGATGCAACGCATATGATGCATGTTAAAAGTGGAAACATTTTTTAGTACTTTCAGTGATCTTGTTTGGGAACTTCCCACCGGCAAGAATACGAATCGCCGGTGGGATGGCATATGAATCACTATGGATTCCAGAGTCGTCCGAAGTTTCATCATAAGGCATATCAAGGGAGATTAGTCGCCTGAGGTAGAGATTTGTCGCTGGGCGACTTATCTCTCCCGTCTGCCACCTCCCACGCCTTGTTATGGATACATGAATTAATGGTGGAGGCAGTTTTTTTTTGTAAAAAAATACATGCATGTTTTAAGGGTACATACACATTATAAGGGGGAGCGGAGGCACAAAGGAGATATTTATTACCTAATTTTTTAAAGACACTTTTAAAAGTTCCAGGTTTTAAAATAAATACATTTCTTTACTAACTATGCTTCTCCATGTACAAGATGTACAAGATGTACTTACTCCCCAGAGCAGTGTTGCTCACCTATCCTTGTTCTTTCCAATGGCCTCAGAGCAGGTGTTTTTTTTTGGTTTGGAGGCAAGTTTTTGTTAAAAAAAACCCAGGTGTACTGGTGTAGGCTTGCCAGTCCACAAAGAGGACTGGCAAGAGGAAGTAATTATTTTCATTATTTTCATGTGTTGCTCTCCGACTCATTATAATGTGGCTCACGGGTGAAAAAAAAGTTTGGGGACCCCCCGCCCTTGAGTATTTCAGTGCAGTTTCAACAGAGCTGTTGTAACTTTGGATCCTTCCTTCAGTGTCATGAGAGAGGCTTATAAATATGGAAGACTGCCTTTCACATTACATGGGAATTGCTTTCTTTTGTCAGGTCTCTGAACAAAGTGGGCACAAACGTTCTTCTAGCTGGGGAAGGACATACTCTTTCACCAGTGCTGTGAGCAGAGGCTGCGTGTGTGAAGATGAGAACATGGATGTACAAGCTGGGGATCAAGCTGCATTGCAGGTAAATAGGAGGTGGCAGGTCTATACTGGTTTTTATAATAGTACATGGCAGTTCTAAACAAATGCAATTAAATATTAAAAAATATTGGCTGGTCACAATTTGAACCCTCATCCCTTTTTTTAATCCTGCCACGGACACCTCTGAACTACTGGCACTATTGGATTCCTGATTCAAAAATTCCACCAGGCTGTTTCATTATTTAAAATGTTAAGGGCACACTGCACTCATCCATTATCAATATATTAAGGACATTAAATGCTACAAAAATATGCCTACAAACTTGTCACTGTGTAAAATGTATAATGAAGCAATATAATTCTTAATGAACCAGTTGAAAGTGAGTGTAACACAGGCCAGGGATGACTTAGCTTGAGCTTGAATATATTGCAATATTTGGCAAGCAGCTTAATGCACTAATGGGGCAGATTCAATTCAGTGAGAAAAAGGTTTATCACGTGAAAACTCATGGACGAGCTTCAATTCAATTTAGAAAAAACATATCTCCCTGTTTATCACATGAAAAATCTATTGAAGTCTATGGGCAAAAAACTGGAACTGAATTAGGAGAAAAACTTTTTCTCCTCGGGTCGGCATTGTTGCATCTCTCACTTTTTGGGCACATTTATATGTAAATACACAAATAAGGGGGTGCTCTGTGCACACAGCAATCAACAAAATGGTAAATAAAAGAATATTTTACCCTTTTCAGAAAAATATGGGACTGTACAAGCTGTTTATATAAGAAAAATCATTTTGCTTACACAGACATGAACAGATTGTGCAGTCTATGTATTTTCTGTTTCTTACAAGTAGATTTGGCTAGGAAATGTCATTTGCTTTGTGAAGCTGTTTCTGGCTTCCTGATATTAGACTATTCTAAAAACACCCATTCAATGCAAATACTTACAGTATGTATATGTATTCTGCTGTTATCTAATTAACTGTAATCTCTTTAGGTGTTCCTAACCAACTCAGCAAATGTCTTTCTGTTGGAACCTTGTCCAGAGGTCCCTATGCTCTTGGAGGAACAAGTTGAAGCCTGCAAATCTGTTCTAAGTATTTACAGGCGCATGATCATGGACCTTGCTATGGACAAGAAAACATGGTAATTTATTTTTAAGTAATGAAAGATGCTCATTGTTCTGTATTCCGACACCATACCGATATTTTAGGAAGGTTATCACTGCCTACTTGTAATGTTTGGACAATAAGAAACACAACTCTATGGTGGTTATTTACTAAACCTCTAATTTTGGATTTTTTTTGGGGAAAAAAAAAACTAGATTTTTTTCAGAATTTATTATATCCCGATGCTGCAAAAAGCCTGAATCTGAAAATCCACTATCTCAGACCTGCCGATGTCCTGTATAAGTCAATGGGAGGGGCACCTATCCCAATTTGAAGTTATTTTGGTCTGAGCTGGGTATAGCCCCAAAATCCAAATGCTTTGGGAGGTTTTGTTCAAAAACTCTAAAAAGAGTGATTTGGATAAAAAAGCCAGAACAATTTGTAGGATCTGAATTTTCCCTTGATTTTATCAAGTTTTCTGATTAAATCGAGTTTTTTTTTTTTTTTTATTAATAAAGAAGCAAACATCGGGCATGGGAGTTTGGTCATGGTTTTTTTTAAAATTCGTATTTTAGTAAATAACCCCTATATGTAACCAAATTAAACTGGTAGCTCTGGATCGCCACTTGATTCGTTTTCTGATGGATTTTATTTTTTTAATATTTTTCCTTGTAGACTCCTACTGTGCATCTTTCTGTCTTGTAGTTCATTCAAAGAACTACTTGGTTGCTAGTGTCAGTGGCCCCAGCAACCATATCATAACTTAAATATGTGGCCATAGAATATTAAAGTAAAGTCAAATCACTTTTAAGGGCCAACTGCTAATTATATCACCTAGGACTTTAGGGAAACAATCTGTAGTCTTCATAATACAAAATTTCTGTGAATGTGTCCCTTTATTAGTTGGTAGGGTAAAAAAGAACACTAATGCAGCCAGTTCAATAAAAATAATTTAAGTTTTTACACTCCATGCTTCTTATGTCTGTGTATATCAGGTTATCCCGTAAAGGGGTGGTTCACCTTTAAGTTAACCTTTAGTTATAGTTCTAAAATGCACTATTCCTGGCAACTTTTTAAAAATTGTTTTGTATTATTTGCCTTCCTCTTCTATATCTTTTCAGCTTTCTATTGGGGGTCAGTGACCCCAGCAGGCAAAAAACAATTGTTCTGTGAGGCTAATTCTATTATTATTGTTACTTTTTATGACTTATCTTTTTATTCAGTCCCTCTTCTATTCATATTCCAGTTTCTCATTGAAACCACAGCCTGATTGCTAAGGTAATTAAGAACCTAGCAACCAGATAGCTGCTGAAATTCCATACTGGAGAGCTGCTGAACAAACAAAAGCAGCGGCAACTTGTATCAGAATATAAAGGGCAGATTTATCAAGGATCTAATTGAAAATTCGAATTTGAAATTTTCGAAAACATTTTATGGCCAAAACTGTCAAATTTGACTAGGGAGTTATTCAAATTCGAGTTTTTTTTAAAAATTAGATTTGCGAGATTTGCCATACTCTGGTCCTTTAAGAACTCAAATTTTACTATTCGCCACCTAAAACCCACTGAATTGCTGTTTAAGTCAATGGGAGAGACGTCCAGGGATCAATTTAGAGTTGTTTGCAGCCTTCCTGACATTCGAGTTTTTTCAGAGAAAAAGATCGAATCAAATTCGAATCAGGTTTTCTGATGATTCCATTAATCAGAGTTTAAAATATTCGATTTTATTAATACATTTCGATTGATCTATTTCAAATGTATGGGAGTTTCCCAGGTAGACAAAAAGAACCCAATAAATACATTGTGGCCCAAAAGCAACGTGTATATAAAACCACGTCCCTGATATATCGTATAATTCGGACCACGTTACAAATAGAAACAACAGATACTTTTTTAACTAAATGGACTTTGGTAATTCCGCAGACAGACGCTTCTCAAATACTTCAATACCATGCAAACATTGTCTGCTAGCAAATATCAGGAAATTACGTTCCAGATATTACACCATTCATGTCTTACACCACTCAGGCGACATCATATAGGTACTGGACAATATGTCTGAGATGTCACCAGCCCTGAGCTGACCTTGTACACTGTCTTTGGCTCTGTCCCTGGATTCAACAATTATGGGGAGACGTTAAGGAATATTGTAAATCTCTATCACAACATATAGGTTCTCTTACTTTATCGTGAATACCCCCCCCCCCACACACACACACACAATTAAAACTCACGCTCTCACGAGAGACATCTAGCAGAAAAACTAGTGGCAGCAACCAGGAAAACTATTCTGCACCACTGGCTTTCCCCCTCTGCATCTCCACTCTCACTAGTTAAACAGAAACTCCACCACATTTTTCACATGGACTGGTTAGAAACTACCACAAATAAAGAACAATACACAGAAAAGTTATTTTCTACCTGGATGAGCTACATATCCTTTCTCCCCACACATATCGGACATCTCACAGTTTATGCATTCAGGCACACCTCATGGTATGACACGGAATTACTATCCAGCAACAACATAGTGCAAGAAACAGATCAGTATATTCAAAATCTTCACTGACCACAGGAGCAGAGTCAGTGTCGGACTGGGGTGCCAGGGGCCCACCAGAAAACCTTAGGCTGAGGGCCCACTTTCCAAACTATTATACCTCCTCTCCTCACTCAACCTCTTTATTCTCCTAGTCTTTTTTCTCTACATACTATACTCTATTCTTCCATTATTAAATGGGAATGACCATGAAATAGGCCAAATGGTTAGAAGCAAGAGGCCCACTGACACCTGGGCCCACCGGGAGTTTTCCTGGTATCCCGGTGGGCCAGTCCGAGACTGAGTAGAGTCCACGATCACCCCCCAGGAGCCACCAAATCAATAGGATCCTATGTACAAGTTGTGTATAATCAGCAGTGATAAACTTTAATTGTGGGCTATATTGCTGTACAGATCACTGTTCTATTAGAGACAGTTAAGTTGAATCTATAATTTGCTTATTATTATTATTATTATTATTATTTGTTGAGACTGTAATGACCACGGAATTTCTTTTGTGTACCTCCAAACTACTTTCAGTTTATGTTATATTGTTATAAAAATTAAATAAAAACATGTTAAAATAAATAAATTGGTGGTCAGGACCCCCCTATAAGTAAAAAAAAAAAAAAAAACTTACGCCAGGACCACCCCCTTACAAGTAAAGAAAAATCGGGGCCCCAAAGAATATTTTTTTAAAAAAACATTGGCACCAGGGCCCCCCTTACCAATTAAGTTTCTCTTGTTATGCAAATGGCAAGTAACTCATTTCAGTTAAAATGTGCTGTAGCCATTTAAAGGATTCTGTCATGATGTGTTTTTTTTTAATGCCATATTATGCTATGTACATTGCAATTAATTTATTCTACCATATTATGTATGATCCTGTGCTTTCAAAAACAGCCCCACCTCTTTCATCCTCCATTCTGAAAGCTCCAATTTCTCCTTCTTGGTTGTTATTCTCAAATCCACCACTAGGAGGAGCACTTTTTGCAATGCAGATATCCTCTACCGTAAATGAATTTAAATCAATACAATGTTGACTTTTTGAAAGGTTTGTGGGGTGCCCTGGGGTGCTGTTGCCTTTCACTCTGTGTAATGTATCCGGACTAAAGTTATAACTACCTTTCACTGTAGTTAATGTATTTTGGATCTAAAGAGATTGTTTTTGAACATCACTGTACTATTATTTATGTACAAGTTCATTGTGTGTGTTTATATTCCTGAGTAAAAAGCTCTAGAAACTCTCTGTTTGTTTAGGATAGGAGCTGCAGTATTAACGTGGTGTGACATCACTTCCTGCCTGAGTCTCTCCCTGCTCTGGGCTCAGATTACAGTAGAGAAGGGAGGGGGACGGGGGAAGAGGAGCAAACTGAGCATGCTCACGCCCGGGGCAAGGAGGTTTAAGCTGAAAACAGGAAGTCTGATACAGAAGCCCATGTGTACACAATAGAAGGAAAGAAATGCAGTGTTTCTTTTGACAGGGGACTCAGAGCAGCACTACTTTGGGGGTTTACTGGTATATTTAGATGGACCTTTCTGATAAGGCTTACTTAGTTTTAACCTTTCCTTCTCCTTTAATGAGTGAGTCCACAGTAGCTTCCCATCTTCTTTTTTTTGCACATAAACGTCAAGTGGTCTTGGCTGCTGTAACTTGGGTTTAGGGACTAGCTCACAGTGTACAGTATGTTAACATGAAATGATGATAGAAGGCCGATTTGTAATTTAAGGTTCATGTTACATGGCAGCTCAGTGCTTACAACTACATCACCTTTGAGGTGCTATGGGCTAATTTCATTTTCTTCTTGATTTCTGACAACAATCAGCAGTTTCCCAAAATTCACTGTGCAGAATCGCTGACACAAAAATAGCTTAACAAGATTCATGATTGCAAGCTCCTCTGGACAAGGCATTAGTTTTCTTTTCAGACTCATGCATCGGAAGTTCAGAGATACCCTATTCAGGAGCCTATAAACTGTCCTTCACAACATCTATACTCAGCCAAATATTTTAATAGGGGTGTACCGAATCCAGGATTCGGCTGAATCTGAGCCATTTTCAGCAAGGTTTGTCCACATTTAAGAGCCTGCCCAAACTGAATCCAAAACCTAAAAAATAGAGAAAAATTTGCAGTGCAGGTGCTATTCTGTGCACCAATTGTGTGCAATCTCAGTCTGTACGAATTCAATTGCTTGATGTGTTTCAGTATTCTGCTGAATCTGGTGAAGCGGATTCGGGAATCGCCCTAAACCTAAACCGTGATTAGCAGTGTTAGGTACATCCCTATATTTTAAGAACCAGAACAAATATCATCTCCTCACATCCAGGGATGATTCTTAAGAAGAAGCAAAAGCTTATAGATTAATGCAGAATGTTTGTACAAATTGGCTCAGCAAGACAGTTAATATCTCAAAAAAGACATATCTCGGAAGCTTTTGAAAGCTTTAAAACTTGGCAATGGTAACAGCTAATGACTCGTTAATTTAAAATATTCGTCTGTTTTGAAGCATTATACTTAAATTATACTGTCGACTTCTGTGTTCTTCCATCAAAGTGACTTTGTTGAAATGAACACAGAATAAAGGAAAGAAACATTAGATTTATCAGTTGCAAACTACAGTCTGGCAGCTTAAACAAATGGTACCAGTTACTTAATGGATGCCCCTTCACAGAACAAGATTTATGTCCTATCACAAATGGGTTTAATGCAAGATTTTTGATTGGGTTGCAGAAATGCTGCTTTAAGTATGTATGACGCTAACTGTGTAACGGTATAAAAGCCATTTTTTTTTTTTACTTTATTTTTATCATTTTGATAAAAAGAATCAATATTACATGAGAAGAAAAGTGTCAAAGATGGAATGTTCATACTAGAAGTGCATTAGTGCTTGTGATTATTGATTATGGTGTTAAATGTTTTAATCCTGTATAGTATGTATTTATAGATCCCCTTTGATGGAAAATACTTCATCATGGAAAGGTATCTTTGTACCCTTAGGGGCCGATTCATGAAGCTCGAGTGAAGGATTCGAATTAAAAAAACTTCGAATTTCGAAGTGTTTTTTGGGCTACTTCGACCATCGAATGGGCTACTTCGACCTTCGACTACGAATCGAACGATTCGAACTAAAAATCGTTCGACTATTCGACCATTCGATAGTCGAAGTACTGTCTCTTTAAGAAAAACTTCGACCCTCTACTTCGGCAGCTAAAAGCTACCGAAGTCAATGTTAGCCTATGGGGAAGGTCCCCATAGGCTTGCCTGAGATTTTTTGATCGAAGGATATTCCTTCGATCGTTGGATTAAAATCCTTCGAATCGCTCGAATCGTTCGATTCAAAGGATTTAATCGTTCGATCGAAGGAATAATCCTTCGATCGTTCGATCGCAGGATTTGCGGTAAATCGTTCGACTTCGATATTACGATTTTAGTTCCTAGTCGAATATCGAGGGTTAATTAACCCTCGATATTCGACCCTTCATACATCTGCCCCATAAAGTTTGGGTGAAAGGTTTAAAGGGACTGTAGCTTCTTATATTCAAATAAATAGTGTGCATAGTATTTTAATGATAACAAAGCACAAATGCAGTTGTTTTTCAATTTTTTTGGGGTGGTTCAGGCCTCTATTGAGACACGTGCGCACGCACTCATAGTTTGCATTACGGATCCATTCTCAGGAAACCCAGAAAGGTCCGAATTACGTAAAGGCTGTCTCACATAGACACAATTTTATCCAAATAATCCAATTTTTTTTACCAAAAAAAATTATTTTTTCTCAATGATAATAACAGTACCTTGCACTTGATCCAAACTGAGATCTAATTAATTCTTATTGGAAGCAAAACCTATTGGTTTTTTTTAATGTTTACATGATTTTCTAGTAGACTTGAGGTATGAAGATCCAAACAGGCCCAAACAAATAACAGGTCCCATACCTGTACGTAAAATGCTCCCATGCTGTTCCACCTAGTGGTAGATATGAGAGTACCACCGAGCAGGAGAAATAGGAGCAACGCTTGAGTCATTATGGGCTCGGCGATAACGTGAGGCAACAACTGCATAATAACCTGAGATGACCACACGCATTATTAAAACAAAAAAATGCATTTATTGGTTCTAAGTAACATTTTAAATGTTAGAAAACGGTATTTGCAATGTACAGTGTAATATAGTACATTTTACAGTAGACTTCTAATAGACTTAAAGTGATACTGACACTAAAAGTTTTCTTTTCAAAATATTAATCTACATTAAAAGTTACCTATAGGTCATGTTGATCGTTTTTCGCTGATAGTTCTGCTTTTGTAAGTAATGTCACTCGAAGTTCCTAAACCTGTCTGTTTTGCCAACCTGACTGTCCCATCTTAACCTGTCAGAGTTTTTAATGCTAACAGACTACTGCTGCACAAATATGGCAGCCCCCACATAGAGGAACATGGGGGTAAGAAAGGTAATGTAAAAGCATCAGGCAAATATTTTTATGGCAAAATTATAAATAGCATTGAAAGACAATTTTATGATAGATATTTTCTGATGTCTGTATCTCTTTAAGGTATGAAGATCCAAATTACAGAAAGATCCATTGTCTGGAAAACCCCAGGTCCTGAGCATTCTGGATAACTGGTCCCAAACTTTTATTAAAAAAACGACACCCTAACAATCATGACAGGATTCCTTTAATTGCACTTTCTCATTTGTACAGCCATTCTACCTGTATAGTATTGTTGGCTGAACCAAACTGGAATGATTTTTGTTTTGCTTAGGGAGCAAATGCTGCAGATATTGCTGAGGATAACAGAAGCCGTTGTTCAGAAACCAAAGGACAATGTGAAGAAAGACCTCTACTCTCAGGACTTGGCCGGTGTTCTATTTCGGGTAGGTATATTGACATGGAAAATGTATGCAAAGCAAATGGAAGAAACCCCAGTTTTACTACTGAAGTATCCATAAAATACCTTATACGCTGATGTTCACATGCTGAGTTTTAAAGTTAGCTTAGGAACATGTGCCAGCTGTTGCATAGATTTGCATGCTGACCGTTCTTTTAAAAGGAAATAGATCTCATCAATTATGACCAACTAAGGTGCTCTAAAGACACTTCCCTGCAATATGAATTCAATGAACTTGTTGAGCAGCAGTTGAGTATAGATTACTAAACTCTGCAATGAACTGAATATATAGCCAATGAACATATATTAATTTATAGATGTCTAATAGAAAATATTTTAGGAACAATAAGAATAATTGCTAAATGGTGTGCAGAGATATCAAGCTTTCAGCATGATCTGTGGATATAAAATACAGAGTGATCAGTCTGGCATTCTACCTCACAATCTGACTCATCAATCCTTTAAACCCCCTTATTCTTCTAATGATCTAATCTGTTGTGGTCAATTTTTTTTAACTCCCGTGTAGTATGTGTTTATATATCCCCTTTGATGAAAAATATTCCTTCATGAAAAAGTATCTTTGTACCCATAGTCCTTATCCTTGGGTAAAAGGTTTGAAGGGACTATGGGTGTTTTTGTTTAAAAATAGTTGTTTTTTGGGCTTCAGATCCCTCTTGGAAGTCCACAAATAGTCTAGGCCCTCATATCAAGAGATAGTGTAAAAAGGCAAAATAATAGTCTCCCTGGACAGTGTCAGATTGCCTTGCCTGGGATTTTTACCTGGTGGGCCATTTGACCTTTCTGAAACACAAAGCATTAACTTTTTTCTACCTATTCCTGATTCTGTTTGTGTTTACTACCAGCTGTAAAAAGATAGGAAAGAGGTAAATAGAACTGTGATGGTGGGATTGAAGCGAAATGTATTGGCACATACACGCAGGAGGATCTATGGAGGCTGTTTAATATAAGGGCTGCTAGGATGAGTTGCACAGTGTAAATGGGAGAGCAAGAGCTAATAGGTTGAGATAGCACAGGGACAGAAAGCTTCAGCCTGCATACTTCTGACTAATGGTCGTATTTTTTTGGCCAGTGCTTCCCTCATGAAGCAGATATTTTACAAGGTTAATGTCATATCGGAAGATTAAGTAGCATCTTATGCAAATTGCCATCTCTAAACAAAATATACATAAAATGCATTTATGCATTTTCTGACATATTAGAAATAATTAGGAACCAATGGTTCATAGCCATTCTGGCTCTGCCTCTTTGCTCAGCATCCTTTCCCGTAATAAAAACCTGGTTCAAGGTGAAGAGTGTTGGGCCATCAGACAAAAGGGAGAGCTCTAGTTTAGCATGAACGGTGTTCTTTGCCATTACAGTTAGGCACATAAATCTTTGGACAGAGACAACTTTTTTCTAATTTTGGTTCTGTACATTACCACAATGATTTTTAAATGAAACTACTCCGATGCAGTTAAACTGCAGACTTGAAGCTTTAATTCAGTGGGTTGAACAAAAATATTGCACAAAAATGTGAGGAACTAAAGATGGCCATAGATGCAAAGATCTCATCGTACGAATCAAGGATTTGTGCGATTTTCGGAACGTGTGTGGAGAGTCCCGACATTTTTCGTCCAGTGGAGATCGGTCGTTTGGTCGATCGGACAGTTTAGAAAATTTCTGTCGGCTGCGGGTAATATCTCTCCGTGTATTGCCAATCGTACGATTTTCAGTGGGAGACTGTCAGTAGCTTTGTCTATCGTACGATTGCTGTCAGGGGCAGAACATCGGCTGATCTGTTCTTTAACTACTTTATTTGGTCGGAATGGTAAGACTTTGATCTGAATGGTT
This sequence comes from Xenopus laevis, assembly GCF_017654675.1. Taxonomy (NCBI): domain Eukaryota; kingdom Metazoa; phylum Chordata; class Amphibia; order Anura; family Pipidae; genus Xenopus; species Xenopus laevis. The sequence continues at coordinate 39,755,651 of NC_054379.1, read as the reverse complement.
AGTGGCAGGTTGGGAGATTGGAAAGTCCGATCGTACATTGATTCGTCCGATCGGATCTTTGCGACTATGGCCAGCTTAAAGCCTTTTTTTAACACAATCACTTCATTTCAGGGGCTCAAAAGCAATTAGACCATTGATTTACAGGCTATTTCATGGGCAGGCATGGGCAATTCCTTCGTTATGTCATTATCAAATGACAGATACAAGCCCTGCAGTTGATGTGAGGGGGGGTACTTGTATGTGGATGATTTCGCTGTGAACAGACAACATGTGGTCAAAGGAGCTCTCCATGCAGGTGAAACAAGCCACCCTTAAGCTGCAAAAACAGAAAAAAAAACAACTAAGAAATTGCTACAATATTAGGAGTGCCAAAATCTACAGTTTGGTACATCCTAAGAAAGAAAGAAATCACTGGTGAACTCAGCAACGCAAAAAAACCTGGACGTCCACGGAAGACAACAGTGGTGGATGGTCACAGAATCATTTCCATGGTGAAGAGAAACCCCTTCACAACAGCCAAACAAGTGAACAACACTCTCCACGAGGTAGGCATATTGATATCCAAGTCTACCATAAAGAGAAGACTGCATTAAACTAAATACAGAGGGTACACTGAGAAGGGGCTAGCCACTCACAAGCCTCAAGAATAGAAAGGCTAGATTGGACTTTGCTAAAAAAAAAAAAAAAAAAACATCTAAAAAACCAGCACAGTTCTGGAAAAACATTCTTTGGACAGATGAAACCAAGATCAACCTCAACCAGAATGATGGTAAGAAAAAAATATGGAGAAGGCATGGAACAGCTCATGATCCAAAGCATACCACATCTCTATAAAACATGGCGGAGGCAGTGTGATGGCTTGGGTGTGCATGGCTGCCAGTGGCACTGGGACACCACTGTTTATCCATGATGTGACACAGGACAGAAGCAGCCGAATGAATTCTGAGGTATTCAGAGACGTACTGTCTGCTCAAATCCATCTAAAAGCAGTCAAATTGTTTGGGAGGCGTTTTATAATGACCCAAAACATACAGCCAAAGCAACCCAGGAGTTTATTAAATCAAAGAAGTGGAATATTCTAAAATGGCCAAGTCAGTCACCTGATCTGAACCCAATTGAGCTGCATTTCACTTGTTGAAGTCTAAACTTCGGACTGAAAGGCCCACAAACAAACAGCAACTGGATACCACTGCAGTAAAGGCCTGGCAGAGCATTAAAAAGGAGGAAACCCAGAATCTGGTGATGTCCATGAGTTCAAGACGTCAGTCATTTCCAGCAAGAGGTTTTCAACCAAGTATTAGAAATGAACATTTTATTTTCAGTTTTTTAATTTCTCCAATTGCTGTTGAGCCCCTGAAATGAAGTGATTGTGTTAAAAAAAGGCTTTAGTTCCTCACATTTTTATGCAATCTTTTTGTTCAACCCACTGAATTAAAGCTGAAAGTCTGCAGTTCAACTGCATCTGAGTTGTTTCATTTAAAATTCATTGTGTTAATGTACAGAACCAAAATTAAAAAAAAAGTTGTCTCTGTCCAAAGATTTATGGGCCTAACTGTATACCATTTTCCTAAAATGTTATATTTAATCAGAAAAAGACTGTATAAATAAAAGCAATTTCGATCTTTTAGTATATTTTATATATTTATAAAATCATTTTTTTTTGTCATTTATGCCAGAACCTTAGCTATTGTTTGATCATGTATAGACTGTCTCTACAGGTATGAGCAGCATTCTCACTGTAGCATTAGTGGAGGCTCTGTGAGACGTTCCACAAATATAATTGGGACGGTGATATTCTCTTTAGTTAACTATTAAGAATTGCTGCTACAATGCTGAAATAGTTTACCTATTTTTTTGTAAATGCAGTGCTTGATACATTGTCTCAGCAGCCCAGACAGCAGTTCATGCTAAACATCCATTGCACTGGCCTTCTCTCCTTTTGAAGCTATATTACTTCTATGATACATTTGGCAACTTCTTATCATATACTTGGTGTTATGACATCATCAAAACTATAAAAGTCTTCAATATTGTACTCATGTTCCAAATCTGTTTCTTGTAGACTCTCATTGTAGCTTGGATTCGAGCCAATCTGTGTGTTTATATATCTCGAGATTTGTGGGATGAACTACTGAGTGTCCTGTCCTCACTTACCGACTGGGAAGAACTTATTAATGAGTGGTCGCAGATTATGGATTCTCTCACCGCAGTGCTGGCCAGGACGGTGTATGGTTTAGATATGAACAGCTTACCTCTAGACAAGCTCAGTGAGCAAAAGGAGAAGAAACAAAGAGGCAAAGGTGAATTTTCCTAAACACAATTTTCTTGTGTCAGTGTGTCTATTTGTTCCATCACAGTAGTCTGCAAAACCTGTTTTATGTAGACCAGTGATCCTCTACCAGTGGCTCGTAAGCTCATTATCCCTTGGATGTTGCTCTCGGTGGCCTTAAAGCAGGTGCTTATTTTTGAATTTCTAGCTTTAAGGCAAGTTTTAGTTGCATAAAAACTCAAGTACTGCCAAAAAAAGCATCCTATAGGCTGCCAGTCCACATAGGTGCTACTTATAGCCGATCAAAATGCTTGTGTTTCCCTCCAACTTTTTTTTACATTTGAATGTGGCTCACAGCCTGATTTAAACTATGCACTGAAAACAAATGTAGGAAATATAACTTCATGCAAATCTAAACATCATCCCCATGACATTTAATCGGCTAGCACTATTGTTTGTGTGGACCAGCACAGAGAACCCTCTGCTGGCTGACCATGAATTTCTTCCAAGACTTTGGACTCCTAGTCCCTCATTAACTATATAATGTTATGTATACTTTAAGATTTTCATGTCCTGCATCTTTTCACCTCTTAATGTAATTTTAATGTTAAAGTACACAAGTTTGATATCTAAATCAGAATCTGGATACCCTCGAAATAAAGTCACAATTTTGGCCACTAGGTGTCCTTCCAGGAAAACAAAATGAATAACTTTGCTAACTGAAAGACCCAAGCGAGATGCTTAACAGTATGAGAGAGTGAAGCACTGCATGATTGTAAATTGGGAAGTGTAGATATGTGTAGCAATAAAAGTAAAGGGCATTCATGATGAGTTTGATATAAATAGAGCAGCTTAAAATTATGGCACACCAACAAAATAACTATTTATTTGTGTGTGTGTGTGTGTGTGTGTGTGTGTGTGTGTGTGTGTGTGTGTGTGTGTGTGTGTGTATATATATATATATATATATATATATAATCAGTGGCGTAACTAGATGTTACTGGGCCCCACAGCAAATTAATTTTAGGGCCCCAAACATATCCAGAGGTTGTCCTGTTTTACCAAAATGTATTGAAATTGTATATGAATTTGAGCCTCATGGGGCCCCCTATACCTCCTGGGCCCCCTGCAGCCACAGGGTCTGCTTCCTCTGTAGTTACGCCCCTGATATATATATATATATAGAGATAGATAGAGATAGATAGATATAGATAGATATAGATAGATATAGAGAGATATAGAGATATAGAGATATAGAGATATAGAGATATAGATATATATATATATAAAAAGAGAGAGAGAGAGATGTATATTGATATATATAATTTTTTTTAAAAAAAATCTTTTGGTATATTGAGCCTAAATTTAGCAGAATTCTATTCAGTGACCTCCAATGACATTTTAGTAATATTAAATTATTTATTAGTGGAGGGTTATCTACAAATTTGGTTTGCTAGAATAAGAGCAATAATATTATTATTAATTACCTGTCTTGTTTCCTGTGGCTGTAGGTGGCTTCCCAGATCCTCAGAAAGGAGCTGCTGTTGGCAGGTCATTTTCGCTTAGTTGGAGGAGCAATCCAGAGTCTCACGAACCTATGAGATTTCGGAGTGCCACCACCTCAGGAGCACCTGGGGTGGAGAAAGCAAGGAACATTGTGCGGCAAAAAGCAACAGGTAATGCACCTCAAGTGGAAACATGATCGTTAATCTCTGTTAATTCCTCCCAATGTATCTTACTTAATGGACTTTTCATATGTAGAAAATTTAATTCCTGAAAAGATAATGGTAAACTGATCATTTTCTGTGTCTGTCGCTGACTAATAGTGTCGAGCATTTACTTTGTTTTGCACTATGTACCGTGCCAATGCATTCTGCACCCACTTAGATACTACACTTTAAGAGCACTGGCATTAAATTTCTGCAGGATTGCCTTGGAACCTTCTTTACTTAATGATTAACATCTTTGCTATGTGCCTATTTAGCGCGCATTCTGCACAAGGAGGGAATTTCATAGGCTGACTGTATGCGCTAGCAGTTACAATAGTAATGTAATGTGAAAGCTTTAATTTCCCTTAAACATTCTAAGTCTATTCTAAACTATGTTCAGTTTAGCCCCAAGATCACATCAGATCATCAGTCAGCTATGCCCCCATCCCTGTCTATTTTGGCTGATTTCCCTGACTCATGTGTTGATAACGGTGTGAACTATTGCTGTTTTTAAGAACTTTATTAAGGTTTTGTCTTATTCCCCCAATGTTTCTTCTTCTCTAAAAGCTAAGCGAAGCCAATCTATCAGCAACTGTGTGCATCTCTATGAGGCATTGCCAGCAGCTAAAAGTGTCCCTCATCTTCTGCACACTGTGAGCTCTCTCTTACCTGGTATTTCTTCTACTTCTTGTTCTCAAAGGCTTTCAGGTACTGTACCTAATTCTTCCCTCTTACTAATTCACCTTTATTTCCTGTACAATTAATGCTCTGGAGATCACTTTCTTAACCTAACAATCAATTAATCTGCTCCAAGAAACCTGTAACATTTGAAGGAAGGAGGTAACATCAAAAGATCATATATATTTGTTAAATGATTTGTAAAAGTTTGGCACTGAATCATGTGACTTTTTCATTGTTCACATTTCGAGCCATTGCCTAACAGTCAACTAATGTATTTGAAGGTGCGGAACAGTTTTGATTTTATTTGCTTTTTGGGTGGGATAAATTGTATACTTTTACATTACACTGCTAAAAGCTTAATTTGCCTTTTCAGAAGTTGATGAAATACAGCCACAGGAAGGTGCTGCAGGATCTGAATCTTGTTCTGGAAATTGTGAACAAGAATCACAGGAATTAGCACGCAGTTGCAGTACATCTGACTTAGCAGAACCATGTCCTGATCTTACTCAAGGTGAAACTCATTTTTCAACTGACCAGAGTACTATATAGATCTCCTTTATTCGTTTTGCTTTATCTGGCATGTTATCCTGAACTCTGTACTTTTATCTTTAAAATAAACATAGGTCAGAAAATTGACTACTCTATAAGTGAAAGTTCTACTGACTCCACATTTGTCCAAGAATCTGCTGGAAGAGGAAAGAGCGATAATGATGCCCCAACGGTAATCTCTAGGGTTTTTCTATTGTCCATTGACTGACCCTGGAAAATATTGGTAATGCTAATTACATAGTCATTAAGTGACAGTAAGCTTGACTAGAGCTCATTGGTCTTCAGGGTGAGCTCTCCAGGGAACACAGAAGGTAGTTGACATTGTCTCATTCACCAATAAATACTATGGTAAACATGCTGTTCTAGGGGCTTTATTGCACATTATGGAATATATTAATCTAACCCGCAGACAATTGCAGGACACATTAGACAAGCAAACAATTATATACCTATACCTCTGTTCACATTAAAATGAATGAAACACCACCAAATGTGTAGTGTGACATATATGTGCACATAGATATCCATCCTGCTGAACTTTCAGCATAACCTGGCAAAGGTTATTCTGTGTTCTAGTTCTGTAACAGCTTGATATTTATAGGTAACCTGTTAGTTAGATACCATGTGTGGATATTTGCTCTGTATTTTCTAATGTAATCTATGAAAAGCAGAATTATTGGATAATTAACAAAACATAGACACACTGGTTGGATGTGTACATTTCTAGAAAGGTGTTTGTTATTCTGTGCAGTGATGAATTCCTCAGTGTTTGAGCATTCTCTTGGGTATTACGTTTGCTTTCTGGTACTAGATCTATGATGTAACCTTGTGTAATAGTGAGCCTTTAAACAGAAATCAATTACTAAAATAACACAACTCTCTCATGGAATGCCTGCATAGACCTTACTGGCGTCAGTAACTGAATAATTGCTTTTGATGTAAATCGTTAATAATGTGAGTGAGTGGGCATACATCAAACCTAATCAATTAAAATGTCTCCCATAGTCACCCATGTCAGCATTCACCCATGGGTTGATTCCCCCCTGCAGGCCAGCGGGCAGGACCTCTCACTAACAATTCAAAAGTTCTACTTCCTCCCTACCCCCTTGTCTTTTTTGTCCTGTCCGGGCCAGGTATAGGAGTGCTGTGTTAGAAGAAACAAAGCTATGGATACTGGATATGGTAAGGGTCCGAGGAGCTCCCCGTGTTGGGGTTAGCAAAGGACTGACGTACATGCTCGTGGCTTTCCTCCCGTTCGTCGGGTCAGGAGGTTGCGAAGGAGCGTTGTGACTGGATCCTCCCGCTAAGCAGGTTAGGTGAGAGTCGGGCGCTTGGAAGAAGAACCACGAGGATGTCGGCAAAGTGCAGTACAGTGGACGCGGTCGGATGTGACGTTAATGGCGGAAGTTACCGAGCGGCCATTTTGGTTAATGGCTAGGGATGGGCGAATTTGACCTGTTATGTTTCGCCAAAAAGTCGCCGCCAGCAAAATGTCGCAGACGCCGATTAAAGTTTATGGGCATCAAAAAAAAATGTTGTTGCGCGGCAAAAAAATTCGCCCATCCCTATTAATGGCATTATGCTCAAGGGAAGGGGAGCGACAGAAGATGGCGGTTGGCGCCAAAAGTTAGCGTCAATCCCTGGAATCGGCATAAGTAACAGAGGGGCAGTAATAAAAGGAAAATTTTTAAAATATCCTGCATGCTGCCTATCCTATTTAAACAGAAGTGTCTTCCTGTGGGTGCCATTTTGCCACTCAGAGTATCTGAGTATTGAAGGCATCGGTGACAGGTATGTGGGGGACATGAAAGTCCTTTAAAGTTTGAGAAAGAAGCTGATTATTGTTTATTTCTCTGATTAGCTGACCAATGGAACCTGGTATGATGGGGAAAGCTGCCAACCCTAAAGGGAAAAGGTGATGTATGCTATCAGAAGATCTATATCAAGGGCAGAGGGCTCAATTAGTAACATTATGTTGTTTATGTGCAGCCTTCATGCCACAGATGGGAAAAAAGACAAGTCTCCGGAGAAATCTACAGCTTCTGGTGAAAAGCAACAGGATCCAGGAACCTCTGTGTCACAAGAGAACCAATTGTTTGCCGAGTCCTTAGCCTCAGTTATTAAACAGGCAGATATACAAGGATTTCAATAAGTCTCCGGTTCTAAGAAGAGACCAAGGCATTATCATGGGAGACCAGGAGAGTCTTTCTTAGAAGTGTCAGAAGGAGATTTGTCGGCTGATTCAGATGTCCTGTCTCAGGCAGGATCAGAGGAAAGGAAGATTGAGTCTGAGAAAGAATCCACATTTGATCTGGCAGTAATTGAGCCATTGATTAAGGCAGTAAGGCAGACCCTGACTTTCCCTACAGATTCAGCAAAATTGTCATCAGATGATAAGCTATTCCCATCTTCAAAGAAGAAAGCAATGTGTTTTCCGGTTCATTCATCAATCAAGGAAATCATTGCAACGGAGTGGAAAATGACAGAAAAAAGAGCTCAAACTGCGGGAAAATTTAATAAGAAATACCCCTTCGATGAGCAAGATTCTAAGCCTTGGGAGTCTCCACCAAAGGTGGATGCAGCTGTGGTGAGACTGGCTAAAAAAAAACTACACTTCCAGTGGATGATGCAGCGGTCTCTAATGATACGATGGAAAAGAAGATGGAGTTCAATTTAAGGAAAGCTTTTGGAGCTGCGGGTGTAACATGTAAGCCGGCAGTGGCACTGACTTCGGTGTCTAGGGCATTGAAAGTATGGCTTTCTGAATTAGGAGAAGCAATATCATCTAATGTAAAAACACCACAATTGTTAGAGAAGTTAGTTAGCTGACTGTAGAATGGCAACAGAATACATGACAGAAGCATCGATAGATATGGTGCTTTTTCGGCAAGATCTATGGCATTATCAGTGGCCGCCAGGAGATCGCTATGGCTGAAAAACTAATCTTTGGCAATTGCTATTTGAAGGAGAAATGTTATTTGGAGAAAAACTTGATACAATTATCAAGAAAGTATCAGGAGGAAAAAGTGTGTTCCTGCCTCAAGATAACCAAGCTAAGAGAGCACGGTTGGAGTCGGGTTTCATCAAAGCGAAAGAGAAGTCGTTTAGAACTTCGAGACAGTACAAGCCTGGTAGAGAGTACTCTAGGCAGTCCTCTTGGAGATCGGGACGTCCAAATTCCAGAGGGGCCTCAAAGAGACCTTTTTTTTTTCTCCTCCACCCCATCTACCTCCAGTCAGCAATGAGGGTGGCAAGGCCCAGAGCATGGTAGGGGCCAGATTGGCTGATTTTTTGCACGTCTGGGCCACAACGATCAAGGACACATGGGTACAAAGTGTAATAGAATCCAGTTTCTTCCTGGAAGTCAAAGAGGTCAGTCATAGTCAGTCATCAGTGGAACAGAAACGAACAAGAAGGTAGCACAAGAGTACTTGGATCAATTGTTCGAGTCAAAGGCAATAGAGAGAGTTTCTCTGCAATAAAGATGCAAGGGTTTTTACTCAAGACTTTTTCTGGTAAAGAAGGCATCGGGCAAGTTAAGGCCAGTGCTAGACATGAGAAAGTTAAATAAATATCTGCAAGCAAGGAAATTCAAGATGGAGCCATTAGCTTCTATTATGCAAGCAGTATCAGCAGGAGACTGGCTAGCCGCTTGCACAAGTACACAGGAAATATCTGGGATTTGCAATGAACAACATTCATGTGCAGTTCAGGTGCCTAATGTGTAAATGAAAGTTCTGTGAAATGCATTTGGTGTCCCACTCTCTATTTTAAGCTTGGGGATTTCCCATGGGTGAATGCTGACATAGGTGACTATGGGAAAACAGGAAATTGTTTATACATACAGCAATTTCTGTTTCCTGGTTACTTCCATGACAGCATTCACCGGGGAGTTTCCCACCCTATAAGGGACAGCTTTAATACTAAGACAAGGGGGTAGGGAGGAAGTGGAACTTTTGAATTGTTAGTGGGAGGTCCTGTCCGCTGGCCTGCAGGGGGGAATTAACCCATGGGTGAATGCTGTCATGGAAGTGACCAGGAAACATAAATTACGGTATGTATAAACAATTTCCTGTTTTTCCTCAGATATTCGTAGAGAGGAGCAGTAGCCCTGTTGAACTGGAGTGGACTACTGATTCTCAGTCTTCAAATGGAAGAGCTGCTTATCATGAGAAAGGTACAGCTGCATAGTAACATGCATAGTAACATAGTAAGTTAGGTTAAAAAAAAAAGACACAAGTTCAACCTTTAAGTCCTCAACCTTTTATACCCATGAGCAACATTCCCCTGAGTTGCATGAAAAAGTCCCTGCGGATGCCAAATAAGGGCTGTGATTGGCTATTTGCTAGCCCCCCCCCTGTGGCCTGTCTCTCCACAGGAGGCTCTGTTTGGCAGTACACATGGTTTTTATGCAAACAAACTTGCCTCCATGTTAGGAATTCAAAAATTAGCACCTGCTTTGAGGCCACTGGGAGCAACGTCCAAGGGGTTGGTGAGCAACATGTTGCTCATGAGCCACTGGTTGTGGATCACTGGCTTATATATTGAATCATAGTTATCAAGTCACCCCTTCTCCGGCGTGAACAACCCCAAGTCTTTCCTCATAGCTGAGATATTCCATACCTTTTACCAGCATAGTTGCCCTTCTCTGCACCCTCTCTGCACCCTAGTGCAGCACCATTAAAGTTATGTGTCTTGCCTATTTTTTAACATCCCAAGTGTATAACTTTACATTTATCAACACCGAATCTCATCTGCAACTTTGCCGCCAAGGTTGTCAAGAGTCTGCTGCATGGATGCCACATCCTGGATGGAATTAATTGGGCTGTATAGATTTGTGTCATCTGCAAACAATGATTCATTACTTACAATACCCTCCCCTAAGTCATTAATGAACAAGTTAAAAGTGGACCCAATAGCGAGCTCTGAGGGATCCCACTAGGAACCTTACGCCAAGTAGAGAATGTACCATTAACAACTACCCTCTGTACCTGATCCTGTAGCCAGTTTCCTATCCATGTGCAGTGATACTGTCATGGGAAAAAAATTTTTTCAAAACACATCAATTAATACTGCTGATCCAGCAGAATTCTGCAATTAAATCCATTTCTCAAAAGAGAAACAGATCTGTTTATATTAAATTTTGAAATATGACATTGGGCTAGACATATCGTTGGTTTCCCAGCTGCCCCCAGTCATGTGACTTGTGCTGTGATAAACTTCAGTCACTCTTTACTGCTGTACTGCAAGTTGGAGTGATATAACCCCCTCCCTCCCCCCCCCCCCCAACAGCCTACAACAGAACAATGGGAAGGTAATCAGATAACAGCTCCCTAACACAAGACAACAGCTGCCTGGTAGATCTATGTACAGCACTCAATAGTAAAATCCAGGTCCCACTGTGACACATTCAGTTACATTGAGTAGGAGAAACAACAGCCTGCCAGAAAGCAGTTCCATTCTAAAGTGCTGGCTCTTTCTGAAAGCACATGACCAGGCAAAATGACCTGAAATGGCTGCCTACGCAGCAATATTACAACTAAAAAAAAAAATGCACTTGCTGGTTCAGGAATGAAATTTGATATCGTAGAGTGAATGATTTGCAATGTAAACAGTGTAATTGAGAAATAAAAAATGAAAATATGTAAATATGAAAACGGAGATAAAACTTTCTAATTAAATTACTGAACAACACTAAATGACACTGGAATGGTTTCACCCATTTTGACCTTTCAGTCTTTATTGACTTTGGTAAACATGATTTATGGGTCAGTTGCACTATGCTGAGCTTAAAAACAGGGGTGTCTTAACTAGAGATCTACTCCAGGAGTCCATCCACCTTTCTATACCAAGCCATTTTGTAATGGTTATCTATCCCACAAGCATGATATATGTCAATTGCCCCACTAAATTGAAATGTTTAATGCTTTTACATTTAACACTGTATCCCACCAGAGGGCTGTCCCAAAAGATGCATTAAAAAGGTTTTTCTTTTAAATTTCAGTGATGACCATTGCTTTTAAATGATTATATGTGTGTTGTCCACAGGGGAGAGTGTAAGCAGCGATATTGCTAATGGGTACATTAAGGATGCTGAGATTTATCTGATGCCCTGGCAGAGTAGTGAGGAAGATCATGAAGTGAATACACCAACTGACGTGGCTATTGATCATGATGCGAGACAGTGGCTTCAGCTCAGTCCAGCTGATCCAATTCCGCTCACAGGTAATTATTTAGCTCATGATTTCAAACTTTACATTAATGATCCAAAAACATAAAAAAGACAGCACTCTGGTAAAAAGGCAGCTTATTGCGGTGTCCTGCAGATATCTTTTACCTTACACGTTTCAGGAATCAACCCCTTAATCATAGGCTTGATTCCCGAAATGCCTAATGCGAAAGATATCTGCAGGACACCGCAATAAACCTTCCTTTTTACCAGAGTGCCATCCTTCTTTTTGTTTTTGGCTACATCTTGGCAGCTGATCTCTCTTTGCTAACATGGCAAACCTGGAACTGGGAGCCACATTTCCGTCTGTTTGACGGCAATGTATATTTGCAGGCACTTTTTTAAGCTTGATATGCATTCCTCTTTTTGTGATGTTGGCGAGACCTTATTGAAGGCAATAAAGGGAATGTTTCTGCTACAGGAGCTTACCTGTAGTTTTCAAGTTGATGAAGCTTTCTGTAGCCTATTCCTACTGGTAAGCTCAAATGCTTCCTTTTGTGCAGTACAGATCCACAGGATTGGCTGCACATAAGTATCGGCACTCCTGTACGTGGGTAGAAACCATTCTGTAAAATTATAAGTGTTGGTTGGTTCCAGCAATATTTTTCAGCAAATCAAATTTAAAAAGGAAATTTAAAGGTAACTTTTGCATACATTTTTATTCTATATAAGATGAGGATAACGCAGTAGCATATATACGATGCGTATAAATATTTTGCAAAAACTTCAGCTATTACCTTTCATTTTCAGGTTGTAGTAGACCAAAGATTTTTAAAACTTTTTTTTGCCTCCCCACAATTTGTGGTCCAGAATTTGTCTGGGGCCCCCCAAAGCCCCATAAAACAGAAAATACTGTTATTATTCTAATTCTGCAATACTGTTGCAAATTCACATTCACGTCAAATCGTATTCTGAATTAATTTTATCCCCAGCCCAACATTCACCCCATGGGGTCTTGCTCCACAGTTTTGGAACCTTTGTAGATTGATTAAAACGTATTGTGACTGGTTACTCTTGGTGCTATTTAGAATCTGTGTTCGTAAATTATGCCCAAAATGTCATTTTTATGGTAGCTGTCTAAAAACCAAACAGGTAAGGCAGTTGCCCATACGATAATATTTGAATTAACAACAATTCTGTGACACCAGACTTTAAAGCTGGCCATAGACATGCCAATAGTATTATAAATTGTTACATACAATTATTATTATTGACCGGAATCCTTTTATTTTAGGATTGAATCCTTTGTGAAAGATTTGGCCAAATATCGAATCGGAACCCTAATTTGCATATGTAAATTAGGAAAAACAGGGAAAGAAAAAAAAAAAGAAGAAACTTTTTGCCTTCCTTGTTTGTGTGACAAAAAGTCATGTGATTTTTTTTTTTTTTTGTATTCGGATTCGGTTTGGCCAGGCACTCCGATTTGGCTGAAACCAACTGAAAGGACGAATCCAAACCGAATCCTGGATTCGGTGCATCCCTACTTAACATAAACGATCGGAACAAGGTCAATCTTTCTCTAGAAATTTCACTTTACCCTTCTGTAAACAGTAACTAATAGGATCATATGTATCTGCCCAGTAAAGGCAAAATTTAGCAAAGGAAGCCTTACATGTATAAACACAAACATACCGTGTCTGCTATACTAGTTGCCCTTTTAACATCATGCAAAATCTCATCCCTGTGAAAAAATGTTTGAATGTTTTCTTACAGTTATTGAGCATAAATGTTTAAAATAGACATCTGTCAGGGACTGGCGTTTACAGGTTATATAACAAGAAACATTTGTTTTTATCCATACTTGGACAGTACAGTTCTGGTTCTATATGATTAACCCACTCTACTCCTTATCCTATATTTTCATTTTATTACTTCTAATAAAAGAAAATTGATTTAGGAAGAAAACGAGATTTATTGATTATTTTTGTGGTCCATGGAAAAGCACGCGGTACGTAGAGACAACACGAGAAATCCCCAGACTTGCTATTGATTAAATGCCTGGAGAAGCTGCATTTTGTTTCAGTAATGGAATATAAATCTAAATGGTTTTCTTCCAAGTATTATTGTATCTTTGTTATGCTACATAACAATTTCTGAAGTTATAAAGCAATAGATATTTATTCATAATGGGGTTGAACAAGGGATTCTAAAGACACACTTAAAGACCGTTCAAACTGGGATTCTGGTGGTGCCAAAATGTGAAAGTCTTGGCTTTGCTTTGCATATCAATGGGCTGGGTACCTCCCTAGGACGGTAATTAACACAATTGTCTAAAACTAGAAGTAAATTTCTTTAGCCCTGCCTTTAGCCGAATGGCATTCTTCAGACGTGGTCTCTGCAGCATTTAAAAGATAGAGTCTAACAAAAGGCTTTGAATGGGGCTGGAAGAGAAAAGACAGTGAAAACGCTGACTTGTTCAGCTGCCTTTACAACTAGTGAGTGCATTGTAACCATGCTTTGTAGGTGTACAGTGTGCAAGCTTTGTCTCACTCATAACTCACTCACCGACACAAGACTGCAGCTGCTAGCAGGTGTTCCAACACGCATTTTCACTGTCGCTGACTTAACCCATTCAACTGCATTGTTGACAAAAAAACTCTTATCGCTTGTCGTTGCCCTTTGCCACCCGTCTTGGTACGTCTCTGTAACCTGCCAGATGAATGGCGTTTACTTTTATTGGCTTTGTGCATTTTCACAGGCTCTCTTGTGTGCTGTAGATCGGAGCCAAGCTCTATAGATACGCTACTGCATTCACTCTAGGCAGCTGCTGCTCCAAGAAACTCTTTATAAAGCAAACTGTAAAGTAGTAGAAGAGTTGCCAGAAGGGTGCATTGAGCTGCTGCCTGGTCTCACTGCCAGGGCCTTTCATGATAAATATTGTACATTAGTGCCAAGGAAGTGACAATCACAGGAATCCTATTTAAGATACCGTTTATAGCTGTTAAGTCATTCAGGCAGCCACATAATGGGGTATGTATTGCGCTCACACCATATGCACTCTCATTAGAACCCTTTCTTTGAATCATGTGCTCTGAAATACACTGTTTTATAACTCGTTATAATCAATTTGTCTGTATTATTTCAATTGACTGCGAATAGACTGTTTGCATATTTATTAATCTGATCTGATCGCACCAGCGCTTATCAGATATAAACCAGTTATGAATACAGTGGAACCTCAATTTTACATCCTCTGATTTTAAGTTTCCCCTCATTTTACATTGTTCTTTTGTGGTCCCACCTATATATTATGCATAATACATTTCCCAGATTTTGCATTTTCCTGGATTTTACACCATTTTTTTTCTATTCCCCTGAAAAATGTAAAATGGGGGTTCAACTGTACATGGTTTGGTGTTCATCAGAGGCTGTGTAATACAAACACTGCGAGCATGTACAGATGCAGGTGCCAGGGGTAGACCCATTAGCATTGTAGCAGGTGCAAAGCATCAGTGTCCTGGCACACACAGGGGTCCATCGAGTGTAGCAAATAAAAAAAATAAAAAAATATTGTTTTATTCCTTTATTCCCTCATTTCCAGTGAATTGTGGCCCACATTCACCAGTTCTGCTACTAGCAGATGCATATTTAAATAATAGGTTTGCATTTGATTAGCATTGAGTCTGTATACATAAAACATGCCTAGTCCTATCCTGCAAGATTTATAACTGGCTGATGCCGGTAAAGCATTGAGACCAGCAGGCTGTGTTTCCTACTGCTCACATCAATTTTGGGTTTGGCTTGCAACCTCTGACTAGTATTCTTCAGAATTGTCCTGCTGCATTTGTGTCTCCCCATCCACATTTATAGTGCAGTGTTTCCAAACTAAAGTGTCCACAAAACTGTAGCTTAATGGATATTTAATTGGTATCCATTATACAACTTCCAGCCAATTCTGATCACAAAGGACTTAATGGTTGATTTACAAAGAAGGGGCAAGGGTACAAAGTGCAAAAGCAGGTGCCTGGCAACATGGTTTATGTGTGCTATAAACTATTCTCTACCATGTTTCAGATACAAGTAATTACAGAACGATGTGTAAATTATTGTTGGTTTGTTAGGTCTGTGCCACAGAAATAGAACACACGTTTTATGTACAGTGTATAGAAAACAGCCTTTTGAATAACAGAGCATAACTGACATTGTCTGTATTCTCTTCCATCAAAGCTTTTAAAAAATGGACCAAATTAATATTGTCCCCCCACCAAGCACACACCCTACAATCCCCCCAGCTTCTCCCTAATCTAACCTTTCAACTCCTCTTTCTTGTGTTCCTTTCTAGATAGCATTGAGTGTCTTGCTGGGGACTGTAGCATAATTGCTGGTGGAAATTTAACTGGATGGCATCCAGATTCTGCAGCTGTCTTGTGGAGAAGAATTTTGGGGATTCTCGGCGATGTGAATAACATCCAGTCTGCAAAAATCCATGCCAGAGTTTTTGGCCATCTCTATGACCTGTGGTATAAATTGGCAAAGGTATGGCTTAGTACATATGGAAATAACAAACCAGTTGACTGAATTCCACATCCCCAGAATAAAAATGTCTCATGTTTTACTACTCTCTTAAATATCATATGTAAACCAACTTTTGTCTTGAAACATGGCAGTACCATTTTACACTGCATCCCCAGGATTGCAAAAACTAGCACAATATACATTTTGTATGTGTTAGGGTTTAGTCCAGATTTAGGGGATTTAGTGGGTGGGTTGAAATGGTAGGCTAGGGTGTAGAGATGTATATACAGCTTATGAGATCCTTGTTGACCCCTATCCTGGTACCAAGAAACAACAAGTGCTTTATCAATAAACAACCAAAGCACTTTGTTCTTTTACCACAAAAATACAGTGGATCATCTTTGTGTCCAGCCTTCAGTATAGTCTTCCTTCCTGCATTTTGGGTGCTTGTAGTTATGCAGTTATACAAGATGGCAAGTGCATGTTGCTATCAAATTAGAAGCACTAATCAAGCTGACTATGCACCAATGCACATTGGTGTTAAACTACTGTTTATTTCCCAAGACACATGTATTAGATTATTTTTATATCTTTATGTGAATGTCAAAACATGTGTTTATTGAGATATGAGGGCAGGCTTACCCCTTAAATTGCTATTTTTTTGCTTCACTGAAGTTTGTTTTGTGGGACTCCTGTTTGTATCTTTTTGCTATTCTATAGGGAACAATATGCATACCTATGGTAAAATATTTTTATAGGTCACCGAGGAGTTAGATGACCATATAAAGGCACAAGGCTGCATGTTAGGTGCTTTTATAGACGACAGGGAACTCCATGTTCAATTCTAATATCCTTGAATTTTACAACAGGGGGAACAATATTTTATTTTTATATGCACAAGTTCAGTGAGACGTGATATCATGGCAGTCGTGTCTGGGACTGTTCTGTCTTCTGTGTTGGATGTCCTTTATGTACCTTCTCTATCGGTATTCGTTTACAGTAACTTTGGAACCCTGTGTTTGTAGCACTAATGTAGTGATCCCCAACCAGTAGTTCGTGAGCAACATGTTGCTCTCCAACCCCTTGGATGTTACTCCCAGTGCCTCAAAGCAGGTGATAATTTTTGAATTTCAGGCTTGGAGACAAGTTTTAGTTGTATAAAAAACAGATGCCCTGCCAAACAGAGCCTCAATGTAGGTTGACAATCCACATAGGGGCTACTAAATGGCCAATCACAGCACTTATTTAGCACCCCAAGAACATTTTTTATGCATGTGTTGCTCCCCGACTCCTTTTACTCCTGAATGTTGCTCATGGCTTCAAAAGGTTGGGGACCCCTGCACTAATGCATTAATTGAGCATACTTATTGTGCCACCATTGTTGCACTGCTGAAATAGAATTGTTTTACTTTTACAGATTAGAGACAACCTGTCAATCAGTTTGGACAATCAGTCTTCTCCTGCACCACCTGTATTGATTCCACCTCTGAGGATGTTTGCATCATGGTTATTTAAGGTAATTTACCTTATTCCTCTGCTTTATTTTTTGTGTGTGTTAGATCTGGTCAAATAGCATCTATCCTCCAGTACATCAGTGCTCCAGATACAGAACACTACATATTTCTTTCTTTATAATGATTAAAAAATGTATGCTATGTAAAAATGTAAGCCCTACAGATGCACCACTTTGTTTTACATTTAGTCCTTCATATATTTTTTTTAATGGATTTTCTAAAATTTCTTCCTAGGCTACAACCTTGCCAAATGAGTACAAGGAAGGAAAGCTGCAAGCTTACAAACTGATTTGTAGTATGATGACCCGCCGACAAGATGTGCTCCCAAATTCAGATTTTTTAGTTCATTTTTATCTCATCATGCACACTGGGTTAAATAGCGATGATCAGGTAAGATCCAATCAAAACTTTTTATCATCATTATTTACATGTAAAAGTGCAAGCTTCTGCAGAAATACAGGCAAACCTTTCCTTATTGCAATAACCTATAAAGATCAATGTATTTGATCTACCCATTTTTTTTAACAGCCCTACAGCTGATTGGTTGCCATTGCTTACAGGACTGTGAAAACACTGCTTCTTAGTTCTGCATAACCCTTTAACTAAAGCCTTATGTTGCATAATGACAGATTTTAACATGTAGAACAATTACATCTCTTGGTAAGAGTATTGATTTTAAATATTGCCTTTTTAAATACATCTTTCTTTACTGCTCCTTTAAAGCACTTTAAAGTCCTGCTTTATGGCTGCTGAAATTTTATGATTGCAACTGATCTAATGTTGAGAATATAAGGCACATAATTGATTTATGTTATTTAATTTATGTTCATTTCTTGCTGATTGCATCATCAAGAGTGTTTACAATTAAATAAGTTGCTTCTTATGGGGAACAATTAAAAACAACGGAAAGAAACTGAAAACAGGGATTAAGGGTGACAGATTAAAGAGAGGCTAAGGAAAGTAAGAGGGATGGAGATTACACAGAGGCGAGACTGGAGATTAAGAAGGGATGTGCGCAATATGAGAAGGAAGCAAGAAACTAAATAGGTCAAGTATGGGAATAGAATAAGTGAGTGAGAGAGTTAGAGACAGAGATGTACTTTCTTTATATAATAATTGTTGGGTACATGAAGTTACTTGCCTGAACAGTAAAACAGCAGCTCCAGGCTGGAGCCTAAATTTGGTTACCTAATACCTGGACGTATGGCAGTCTCAATTCACTGTACCAGTTGGAATGGATCTTAGCCTTGTAATAGCTTAAAAAGCTTATATCTTTTTGCACTGCCAAATTAGTCCCAAGAGGTAATATTCCTTCATCACAATAATTTTTATTCTTTTTAATGTTGGGATACGAGAGGAAAAGCTTTAGCAATTGCATGGAGCATAGCTTCAAGAGGAATATGAAAAACTCCATACACACAGTTTTTTAGCTAATGCCTACATGTAATTTTACAGATAAGTTTCAAAGAATTTCATCCAGGCACTGGCTCAGATAATAGTAGTTTATCTTATAAATGTTTGTAAACTCTAAACGACACTTACACTATAAGGGATATTATTAGCCAGTCTAAAAGGGCCAACATTGAGGGTAATGGCACATCTGGCGATTCAGGGAGATTTAGTCGCCTGGCGACTAATCACCTCTTCTTTGGGGCGACTAATCTCCCGAACGCCTTCCCCCTGTCTTGAGCCGGCCATAATGAAAAGTCGACAGCGGCATGGCACACGCTGTGCTTCATATTCAGAAGTCGCCCGCCATGCCGCAGGCGACTTTTCATTATGATCGGCGCAAGACAGGGGGAAAACATTCTGGGAGATTAGTCGCCCCCCAAAGAAGAGGCGATTAGTTGGGACTAAATCTCCCTGAATCGCCGGGTGTGCCCTTACCCTAACAGATTACAGCCCCCAGAATCAAAAGGTACATCAAACTACAAAAAGGAATATCCCGTAACTTAAATTCATACATACACTGCCCTGCCTAACTCCACAAAATGAATAGATTTTACCCATCACTTGTCTTGCAGAACACTTAGCTTTCCCAGATTTAGCAGCTCCAGAAAAAAAGTTTCTACTGGTATTACTGAGCCATCTGTTTATAGGCAAGTATATTGGCTTTCTAGCCCTTACACGTTTACAGTAGGCCAAGGAAAGATACTTGGAATAATATGAAGTCCAGTGGTTAAGCCTAATAATCAGGTGCACCTTGCACAAAGCTGCCTAAAGAAATTCAAAAAAAAAATTTCAAGTACAGGTATTTGATCCATTATCCAGAAACCAGTTAAACAGAAAGCTCCAAATTACAGGAAGGTTATCTTCCATAGACTCCATTTTAATCAAATACTTCTAATTTTTAAAAATGATTTCCTTTTTTTGTGTAATAATAAAATGAACCTTTTACTTGATCCCAGCTTTGCTACAATTAATCCTTGTTAAGGCAAAACAATCCTATTGGGTTTATTTAATGTTTAAATGAGTGATCCCAATCCTGTAAATAACTCTTATCCCGAAAACCCCAGGTCCCAAGCATTCTGCATAACGGGTCACATACCTGTAATTTCCACCTCTAATTTTCTGCAATGCACCTTGTAAATAACAGGGCTTCTGCTACATGGATGTAGTTATTGCTTGGAATGGTAACATCCACTTCTCCTGTATGCAATTCATTGTCTAGTTTTTGAAGAACAGTGGTTTTTCATACTACCAAAAATATATTCAGGATTTAGATGTTCATAAACAACGAGACTGATTGTACACATCTTGTTAAATGCTAATGGCAGGCTAAGGGGATTTTTTTCCTCACCTTTCATTGAATCTGCCATGTTAGTGACATCCCAGCAGACAAGCTATGTGCCTGGGATAAAACAGAAACCTCAGCCTTAATTGTGTTGATTTTATTCCCTGATAATACCCACTTCAGTTCTACAGTATGCCTGCAATATAAAAGCAGTCTTGCAGTGTTTGTGACTTATTTCCTTGTCTCTCCCCTGTTTCCCTAACCCTTCTAGGTGTTGCGGCAATGTTCACACTCTTTTTAACTTTGTATCTTTAAATCCTTGTTATACACATAAAAATGTTAATATTTCTTTTACAGTAAGATCTCATTCACACTATTAAGAATTATTCTACCATTGATGAGTGAATGAGTTGGCGTTGGCTGCTTTCTTTATTCATGGTCTTTGAGTAGTGATATACACAGGTCACATTCATTTGTCCATAAGGTGGCACCATTGGATGCTTTTTAGTTAAAGGGCAGTGGGATAACACAGGGTGGTAGCATATTAGCCAGTGGCTTGTTTTATGTTTGCACATTATTGGAAAATTACTTGACTTAAGGGAAAACTGTCCTTGTTCACATGACAACATTTTATTGACATGCTGCATATGATCCTGGCATATACCAAGCCATTGTTAAAGCAGACATGCCTTGCTTATAAACCAAACCTTTAGCTGTTCATTCGTATACTGAAGAACCAGCATTTGCATTATTTATTTATTTATTTATCTGAGAAACAGAGCTGTATGTATGAACTTGCTCTTGAAATTAGAGGGTGCATGTAGATATGATGACTGGGAATATGGGAATGGGTAGACTAGATAGTCAAGTGGCACTTGCCTACTTCCACCCACCCCCTTTTTTCCTCTTTCTTATGAATGCTGTACCCACTTTGTCCTTACGCCATCAGCATCTATTTTCACAGCTTGGATGCATTACCATTTGCACATGTCTAGTTTTTGGCTCTAGATTGAACCTGATTACCTGAGTGTACCTGAGTGTAGTCCGATCACCTGACTGAAAAATGCTGCAAAACGATGAAAAAAGGGCAGCCAGTATACCATTCCTGGAAGAGTCATTGGAATATAAATATATATATATATATATATATATATATATATATATATATATATATATATATATATATATATATATATATATATATATATATATATATATATATCTCTGCTTGCATGGGGCTAAATGTAATGTACAGCCTTGTATCAAAATCTGCATTTGCTCGATTGTTGCCCTGCTTTTTTCCTCTAGATTTTGCAGCAATTTCAGATGATCGTTTACACAATTTTATTTATCTTTAAGGTAATTATGTACCTCGACAGACCTAATAGGTCACAGGCATCAGATGAGCTTTTACATTCTAAACCAGGGGTGCACTAAATCCACTCCCCCCCTTTTTTCAGCCAAATACCAAATCTTTCACAATACCATAAATTTTGCACCTTCTTTGTGGTTTATAGTTACATAAATTTAAGGGACTGATTTTCTAATGTGGTATTTCATTCATTTTCACAAATTGCATTTTTAGCACTAGGCTTTAGCACATGGGCAGATTCAGGGAGATTTAGTTGCCTGGTGACTATTCGCTTCTTCTGCGGGGCGAGAATCTCCCCGAACTCCCGAAATGCCTTCCCCCTGGATTCTGCCTGCTATAATGAGAAAACGCCAGCGACAATGCACTCGCGGCGCTTAGATTTCCGAAGACTTCGCCAGGCAACTAAATCTCACCGAATTTGCCCGTGTGATAGCTCCCTAAATATTGTGGATTATACGAATTTCTCGAAACCACGAAAATTCATAATTTAATAAAGAAAAAACAGAAATACAAAATCCCCATTGTAGATGTCAACTGGGCTTTTTATACTAAAAAAATCACAAATTTTCAGGATTTTTGTATCCAGAGTTTAATAAATAACCCCCTGTGTGAATTTTGTTTTTTTTATTTAAAACATCACTATACCAGTATATTCAATAAATCTGCCATTACTATGGGGCAAATTTATTAGCATTCAAATTTAAGTTTTTACCATGACTAAAGATTTTTGGCACTAAAACTCTGATCCGAATTAAGATTTACAAAAATCAAATGTTCGAGATTTATTAAGCACAAAAAACTTGAATTCAAAAATTTGGCATCTAAAAGCTGTTAAGTTCAAGCAGAAGTCACTGGGAGTTGTCCTAGCAAAATACAAGCATTTTTTTCTTTAAGTTGGTAGACTCATTGAAATTGATAAGTAAAATGTGATTGTGCTGCATTCAAGGTTTTTCTTTTCCCTATGCTTTTTAAGCAATGTGCATGTGAGATGGCGAGTTTGCCAATTTTTGTCATTTCATGGTCCTCTAAAGACTTTCTGTAAGTACAGGTATGGGATCCCTTATCTGGAAATCCATTATCCATTATTCAGAAAGCTTTGAATTATAGGAAGGCCATATCGCATAGTCCATTTAAAGCATAAATTCTAATTAAAAAAAAATAAATAAATGACTTCCTTGTTTAATATAAGAATAAAACAGTACCTTGAACTTGATGGTTACTAAGCTGCCTGTTTGGTGGCAAAACAATGTTATTTGGTTTATTTAATGTTTAAATTATTTTTATTACAATAAAGGTATGGTGATCCAAATTATGGAAAGATTACTTATCCAGAAACCCCCAGGTCTTAAGCATTCTAGATAATAGATCCAATACTATACAGAGTTTTTATTATGCAGGTTTATAATCTATGTGTTTTGGTAGAAAATATTTAGTGCTGGAGGCAGTATGCACTCGAATATCCAACTGTCATGGCAAGGGCTTGACATTGGCATGTGTAGGATCAGGATCAAACCATAATTGTGATCTTTCTCATTGCTACCCAAACAGTAGTTTAAACTCGGCACACTGCAGAGCCTCTTACATTAGGTTATTTACATCCCCACCCGAGAATCTGACATTGGCCTGTTTCAGATTTCTCACATATATGATCACTAATGAGTGACAACGCCTGTTTTTAGAAACAGTAATGCATTCAAACTGTAGTTATCTACAGTTCAAGTATTTTGAATTTTAAATTAAATAAAGGTGGGCATACACTTGCTGTTAAAAGCTGGCGACAGACAAGTCAGCAGCTTATTGGGCCGTTCGTGGGACTCTCCGACAGGACTGACTTCCCCGTACGATATCTGGCCAAGAGAGGGCCCAAGATCGGATCAGCCCGATATTGCCCACCTCAAGGTGGGAATATCGGGGAGAGTCTATCTGTGTATGGCCACCTTTATTTAGTGCACTCCCTTGCTGCAATTATATTATTCAGCCCTTGAACAAACAAACAAAGTGTGGCAGCATAGGGAATTGTTTTGTTTCTAGTTTTTTGGGCTGCAGTTTAGTAATGTTTCAGTTATTGACCCTTTCATTTTTATCATTGTATATCTTTGTATTGCCTTCTGCTCAATATATTGTGAATCTGCCCCAAAACTCAGGAGACTGACCATAGCCTACAGCAAACTGAGCTTAAGCAATGTCTAAGCACAAAATAATGTGGCAAGCTGTAAGAGGCATCCTCAGACACGTGAATTTTACTGCTATAACCTTTGGGCTGGTAAAAAATCCTGAAACACATAAACATCATTTCCAGCCTAATTCTTTATGGGCTTTCGTTCTCTTTTAATGCTAGAAAGACAAAAAAAAAAAAAACTTTCTGTGCTTTATATACAACATGACAACATAGTCCTTTACAAATGGAGATTTTGGAATCCTGAAGACTCCACTTTGTAAAACTGTGAAAATGGATACTACAAGAATGCCCTACATAACAGATGGTGCTGGTTCCAGTAAAGTGCGATTACATTTTAGCAGATATGTCTTAAGAATGCTACAATATGGACAAAGAGTAAGGTGATATCTACAAAGAGGATTGGACAAAAAAAAAAAGGGACTAACTGAAAACTTAATGATGACATGTTTATGGCTATTGGGTTAACAGCAGCAGATGCTATTAAGCAAGTAAAAAAAAAATGGTCTGTTTTAACACTTTATTGAGTCTTGTAACAGGCAACCATTTCTATTGAGGAAATCCATTTAAATAAGTGAACATGGTTATATTTTCTTCTAGTAAAGCTTGGTACTAGCTGAGGACAGATGCAGAAGTGAAAAGGGAGAATCTTCCTGTTCCAAAACTTGCACCCTACCGTAATAATAATTTTAATGTTAAAACAGATATTTTTCTAGCCTTCCGTATATGGTTTTTTTGAGCCTTAATTTTCTGTTGTTTCTAATATTTATACAAATGTATTTATTCATTTTCTGGTATTTCTATAGCACTGACACATTTACACAGCAATGTACAGAGATTATACATCATTCACATCAGTCCCTGCCCGAGTGGAGCTTACATTCTAAAGTCTATCATATCCCTACACAGTAGGGCCGGTTTTATAAGGAGCAAATTAACATGGCCGTATCTTTTTGGAGTGTGGGAGTACCCTGTGGAAACCCACTCAGACACAGGAAGAATTCCTTGCAGACCAAATTGTCTTAAAAAAAAAATACACCAATATTTCTTAATTTTTATTAAGACAAAAATTATCTTAAATACGTAATGTTTCTTTATATAATATAACTTTACAATAATAAAATAAATGCCTGCAGTCAGGACTAGACTAATATTCTGTTCACCAACATAATTAGTACAGATATGTGATCTGTTATCCCAAAATCCATCATCCAGAAAGCTTTGAATTAAAGGAAAGCCATTTCCCATAGACTCCATTTTAATCCAGTAATTCAAAGTGCTAATAATGATTATCTTTTTCTGTTTAATAATAAAACAGTACCTTGTACTTTTTAGTTGAATGGCAGTGGGATAACACAGGGTGGTAGTATATTAGCCAGTGGCCTGTTTTATATTTGTACATTATTGACAGATTACTTACTCTAACTGACAAAACTGAGATAGGACAGTCAGGTTTAGGAACTTCAAGTAATAATTATTTACAAAAGCAGAACTATCAGCAAAAACCAATCAATGTGACCTATGTAGATTGATATTTTGAAAAGAAAATTTAGTGTCAGTGTCACTTTAAGGGAAAACTGTCCTTGTTCACATAGTTACATAATTAAATTGGGTTGAAAAAAGACAACGTCGATCAAGTTCAACCCCTCCAAATGAAAACCCAGCATACACATACCCCTTCATACTTTCACATAAATTATATATTCCCATATATATATATATATATATATATATATATATATATATATATATATATATATATATATATATATATATATATATATATATATATATATATATATATATAATAACTATAGAGTTTAGTATCACAATAGCCTTTGGTATTATGTCTGTCCAAGAAATCATCCATCCATGCTTGACAAAGGGTCGTGTCACCGAAACGTTTTATTTTCACACATTAAAACAAGCTGGGTGCTCCCTGCAAGTTGAATGCCTTTTGTGCCGATATATTCTTCAATTTACTGAGTGGGAGGTTGCCAGATCCTCTAATATCGTGCACCAGGTCAATCTGACCAAGGGTGTGCAACTGTTCGTTTCCTTGTGCAAGAAATCATCGAAGCCACTCAAGGCATTAACTGAATCAGCCATCATAACATCATCCAGCAGTGCATTCCACAACCTCACTGTCCTCTCTGTGAAGAACCACCTACGTTGCTTCAAATCAAAAAAAAAATTCTTCTAGTTTGAAAAACAACATTTTATGACAACATTTTATTGAATTGCTGCATATGATCCTGGCATATACCAAGCCGTCCTATGCCATTACTAAAGCAGACATATCCTGCTTATAAACCAAAACTTTAGCTGTTCATTCATATAATGTAGAACCAGCATTTGGATTATTTATTTATCTGAGAAACAGAGCTGTATGTATGAACTTGCTCTTGAAATTAGGTGAATATAGATGTAGATATGATGACTGAATTTAAATGGGACCCGTCACCCAAAAAAATATTCAAAATCCTATTTTATCACATTAGCCAAGCAAAATGAACTTTAATTACACTATTTAAATTATTTGAATCTTGCTCCCTTCAGTCTGGGATTTCAAAAGTATAGCAAGCAGGCAGCAGCCATTCTGTGGACACTGTTATTAAGGCAAGCCTTGCATCATCTCAGAATCTTGTTTGTTTACCAGAATGGGGGACCCGATGTCCATCCCCATGCACTGGCTACACAATTAAATGGTAAAGAGAGTAAAGAGAATGGGGGGAATTTGTGGAGAGCAGTGACATCTAGGAAGTGCTGAATGGAAAGTGAAAGTAATTGTCTGCCCTGACTCTATGCCCAGGGCATAGAGGAGTGGCAGATAATATTTGATTGACAGCTGGGATTTTTAAATGAGCTGACAACAGCTATGAATGCTTTCATAAAAAATAGAAATTGGATTTCATGTTTAATTTGAAAAGGACTTTTATTAAACAGATTTTTGTGTCTGGGTGACAGGTCCACTTTAAGAATGGTTTTGATATACATAACCCTATCCTGAAAAAGTGGGAATGGGCAGACTAGATAGTCAAGTGGCTCTTACCTACTTCCACCCATTCCCTTTTTTTTCTCTTTCTTATAAACGCTGTACCCGCTTTGTCCTTATGCCATCAGCATCTATTTGCACAGCTTGGATGCATTACCATTTACACATGGCTAGTGTTTGACTTGTTTACATGAGT
Source organism: Xenopus laevis (assembly GCF_017654675.1). NCBI lineage: Eukaryota > Metazoa > Chordata > Amphibia > Anura > Pipidae > Xenopus > Xenopus laevis. The sequence continues at coordinate 39,728,772 of NC_054379.1, read as the reverse complement.
ATTTTTGATCTCCTGGCTCCAGATAGAACCCAAGTACCTGAGTGCAGTCCGATCCCCTGACAGTACAGGGATTGTTTGTACATATACTGAAATATATTTATGCTGGCCAACTACGTCAGTCATCCCTGGTATGGCCAGTCCTACACAACTTTCATCTGATTCATTAAAATTTCTATTGCTTCATTATACATTTTACACAGGGACTAAGTTTTACCTGCAATTTGCTTGCTGCTTTCAAGGTTAAAACTCCCAAACATGGTTGCTCTTTTATTAGCCACCACTGGGATCACCTGACTTTAGCTGAAAAGGGTGGGAGCTACAACATGGAGCTGGCCACCGCTCCTGTATAAACTATAACAAACAAAAAAATATTAAGGGAGGGGTGCAATAAGGCTGTGGCCACAAAATACATATAGACAAATACAAGAGCTCCTCTGCACTCAATTATCAATATGTAGCAATATATTTAGACATTGAGACATTTTGTGCCTTAAGATACTAAAAAATGCCTTGCCCTTTAAAAAAATATATATACCGATATATATATATATATATATATATATATATATATATATATATATATATATATATATATATATATATATATATATATATATATATATATATATATATATATATATATATATATATATATAGTACCTGTTCATTAAATCTTTCTGTTACATGACCTTTTTGCTTGCATGTACAGCACCGTCTCAAAATCTGCATTTTATGCGCTATTGTGGGTCCCCAGACATCCTCATTCACTTGCATTGCATTAGTCATATTGGCTTCCAACAGGATTGATGGTATCAAAATGAGTGACATTGTGCTTAAAGCTGCACTAGCCTCACTGTAGCTTTTGTTCCAATGTCAATCTATTACACAATGGAGAAGGGGGTCGGCGACCCCCATCACCAGAGGGGAAGCGTATAGTCAATGCCTTGGAACTAGTCTACTTGAATTATTAATAAAATTTCAGTTTCTGCTAAATGTAATTGTACTTCTTCGTTTAAATTCTCCAGTATACATGGGTAAAAGAGTTAAAAAAATAAAATAAAAATGCCACAGCAGTACATAACACATTTCTACCATTGACCGTAGAACACCTTGTGGACTTAAATACTGTACTGATATAAGGATTCAAATACGTATTGGAGGAGGGAATTTACCATCTGCACACAAATTTAGTGGTAATGTGTATTTATATGTAACGTGCTTAAAGTGGACCTGTCACCCAGAAAGATCTGTATATTAAAAGTCCTTTTCAAATTAAACATGAAATCCAATTTCTTTTTTTTTTATTAAAGCATTCATAGCTGTTGTAAACTCATTTAAAAATCTCAGCTGTCAATCAAATATTGCCTGCCCCTTCTCTATGCCTTAAGCATAGAGGCGGGGCAAGCAATTTCTTCTCCAAATCACTTTCCATTCAGCATTTCCTAGATGTCACTACTCTCCCCACATTCCCCAGTTATCTTCACCATTTAATTGTGTAGCCAGGGCATGGGGATGGACATCGGGTCCCCCGTTCTGGTGCACAAACAAGATTCTGAGATGATGCAAGACTTGTCCTAATAACAGTGTCCACAAAATGGCTCCTGCCTGCTTGCTATAATTATGAATTCCCAGACTGAAGGAAACAAGTTTCAGATAATTTATACAGTGTAATTAAAGTTCATTTTGCTTGACTAACATGATAAAATAGGATTTGGAATAATTTTTTTGGGTGACGGGTCCCCTTTAAGTTCAAGCATCAACAAAGTGTATTAAGTCTATAAAGTAAGAAGCAGGGTTTCTTGGATGCATCAGTTGACTGTTAGGGGCAGATTTATTATTTATTATCAAGTTGTGTTTTCCACGAAAAAAAATAAGTTTTCGAGGTTATTTTTGGGTCAAAAAACAATTTTTGAATTTTTTTACAGATGTATTATACACCAACCCTGGAAATATCTTGAATCTGAAAATACACCTTCTAAAACCTGTCTAGGACATGTCGTATTCAATGTCAGAGGTCCCTTGAACCATTTGAACATATTAATAGCCTTCATATGTTGAAGTTTTTTCGGTGGGTTTCACTCGAAAACTCGAGGGATTCGAGTTTTGTATTCTGCACTAACCTCGATCAATTTCAGTTTTCTGGTTATTAACCCTGAACTTGGTGATTTGAGTCTTTTGTAAATAAGAAACCATTTTAGTTGTGAGTTCATTTGAGGTTTTAAAAAGCTCACATAGCTCTAAAATTCGTCCTTTGATAAATAACCCCTAAATGGATATCCTTTTACTTATTACTAGTTTCATAGCACAAAGTTATTCTATTCTAAAACCAAGTTAAGTAGTGTTGTTCACCCGAGTTCAGCAAGATTGTTGCACAAAAATGTGTGCGTTTGAGTGATAAAGACTTGATTTTTCCTTAATTTTATATCTTTTGAGAAAAAAATTAGGGTATATTTTTTTTGTCATTTCGATTCAATGAAAGTACACCTCACGAATTTGTACAATTAATGAATATTCTGCTTTGCTGGGGAAGAACAGATTGACGGCCTATCTGGTTACACAACGGCAAACATTATTTTCCCTTCCACAAAAATGTCAAGTTAAAAATAGCAGAGTGCATACATATTTATTTTCATTTGACCTTTTTCCCTTCTGTTTTTCTGACTATAACTGGCATCTGTGTTGAAGACTTTAAAACCCCATGCTATATTATTTTTTATTTTATTTAATGCCCCATCACCTTGTGATTCATTTTAACCCCTGCTAGGCTGATGCTTAGAAACCCCTCATGGGTGTTGCAGGGGATTAACCTTATTGGTGCCAGTGCAAATCTGTGCATTACAGACCTGGAGGGGGTAAATCCATTTTTTTGTTTGCACTGCTAATTAATTTAAACTGGAATACGGAGGGGACATTTCCTATTTTATGACTGCAGCATTTCAGTTTGAATTGAAATGGTCCATAATGATTCTACTTTCCCTTCCCACCCTATAATACCTTTTTATAACAACACAAGAACGAAATTATAGCTGTGCAATTATGTAAACAATGGAAATGCTTGCAGAACGAACCCTTCCTTTTCTTACCGTTTTATTCTTCATAATTGTGGAAAGCTTTGGAGCCGATAATAAACAAAATTATTTTACACATTTATCCCTCAAAAGGTCAATTATGAGAGAGCTGCAGAGACAACGTCGCTCCAAATGAGTAAACCAATTTCTGTTGCTGTCACCATATGTTTTTCCCCTTATTGGCTGTGTTTTTCCACTCATTGTGTACATACAGTAGCATTCAATTAAAGTGATTCATTTACCAGGCTGCATGCTTCTGAATGTAGTTTGTGTTTAAAGAACCGCACTTTGGATTCTGGAAAGAAATATCTATTTGGATTACGTGATTTTCTTTTCTCTTGCCTTTAAGCTTTCTGATAAATGACAGATGTTCACACTGGTTGGCGTCTCACTAAATGGGAAAAATGAATTGTATTCATTCAGGGCAATAAAAAGTGATCCTTTTCTATTTGATATGAGGTGTGGGTGGTAATAGGGTGTACTGTTATCCAGTGGCGTAACTAGATTTTAATGGGCCCCACAACAAATTCATTTTTAGGACCCCCAACATAACCCGAGGTTGTCCTTTTTTACCAATTTATGTTAAAATTGATCATTATTTAGGGGGCCCCTATACCTCCAGGGTCTGCTTCCTCTGTAGTTAAATCCCTGCTATTATCACAATTTCTGTTGCTTTTTAATATATATTAAAAAGTTTCCAACCAATCAGCCCAACAGATGGATTTCATACCAGGAGCCATACTCTGCATAAGTGCTCTTTTCTGTTATTTAAAATGATCAGAACAGCAGATAGTTGCAGCTTCTCTTACCTTGTACCTTACGCTCAAAGATACTGTGTTTGTTATATGATTTGATATTTGACTATTATCCATAATATATTATTACACTATTATCCATAGTATTATTATACTATTTATCCTTCTCTATATACATATAGAAAAAGGTTGGGAACCGCTCTTAACTCTTTGGAGTTTTGTTTATCATTGACTGATCTTTCAAAGTAGCAACTTCCTTTTAATATATAACCTCCCATATGTACGGCACTAAGCCTAGGAGCAGTAACCAATAGCAACCAATAAAATGTTTGCATTTAAACAGGTGACCAGTAAATGCAACCTGCTGATTGGTTGCTATGGGTTAATGCCCCCGGCAAATTCAGTGCCTTTTATTACATAACCCTCAACATGCCTTATGGAAACAGCAGTATTTTCAGCAGTGACATAAAGTTTATTGTATTAAAAGAAAATATGCATCATGACAAAATTAGATAAGTGCATAAATGTGGGCACCCCAACAGAGCTATATAATACTATACTTTTTAAGTTTTTAAGACCCTTGATGTGTTTATCTGGATTGATAATAAATAACATGGTCCTCTGCCATTGACTTGTAAATTAACTCGGCAGGTTTAAGGTGACAAATATTCAAATTAGAACTGTTTACAGGGTCGAAATGTGATGAATCTCACATTGAAATGGGGAATTAAAATATGAATGTGTGAATTTTGACACCAAAAAAAAAAAAAGTAAAAATTCAAATTTGAGTTTACTATTCGACCCTTAATAAATCTGCCCCTCAGTACAGTACTCCCTTTGTGTGAAATTGAAGGGCATGTAAGTGCATGGCCATGTACAGTTTACGAACTGGTGCCTGTCAAAAAAACAGTTCACAGAAAGCACCATGCAATGGCACAGACACAATGACATCCCTTCCTCGGCACCGGTGAGGGTGCAGTAGTGTCCAGCTCTGTGTCAGATGCACCATGTTTGGTGCATGTTTACATGCAATTGCTGTTTAGAAAATTATTCAAAAATTACACTTACACTGATCATTTTCTAATATTATTATTAACCACTTTTAATCCTAACAGATTATCAAAACAGATGGCTGTTTACCCTTTGTATGTAAATTATTAAATATAACTGCTTGGCATGCTGATCTGAAGAGCAAGAGAATAAATCCACTCCATTTCTATTCTTCAACTGCAATCCTTGCTCAATCTGTGTGTCTGTTTGTTACAGCTGGATAGTTCCTTACTGTGAATGCAGTGTCCACAGCACATCATACATTTGATCAATATGAAATTTTTGGCACGATGGAAATTATAAATTGTATTTCATGTTCAGTAAAAACTTCAAATATGCATTTAAGGTAATTTAGTGAAAACAGAATGTAACCACGTGAGGCTCTTTTTCTAAATTGTCACTGCTGAATACAGTGACAGCACAAGACCTATTTGTTTGGAGCATGTGTTTTTTTATTGGTGCTCAGCAGCACACAAACATCATATCCCCATTAACAATGCATTCAGGCAGGACATTACCTGCTTGAATGCACAATGCCAATGGTAAAGTTGTTTAAAGAGGAATAATGGTCTGGGCTGATTTCCATGGTTAGGGCTAGGGCCCTGATTCCACTGAAAGTAGACCTTTACTGCAAGAGTGTACAATGATATACTTGACAGTTCTCTGCTTCCTACTTTGTTGGCACAGTTTCTGAATGAGTTGTTAGCCAGTCAGATGTCCAACTGCTTTTAGTCATATAGTATAGGTATTACAAGAATTATAGACTAGTTATAAAATGTTAGGAGTTAAAAGTGCAGGTGAAGTTTTGATCCATCCATATTTTACTGATAACCCAAGCTTCCCCCCTAGCAATTCATATCAATAAAGCTATGAATAATGGTAATCGGAATATGCAAATTAGGGTTTGCTTCAGAAATTTGTCATGTCCTTGATTTGAGAGTTCAGCGTTGGGCTGAATTCAACAGTGTTGATATTGTAAACCCCAACTCTGAAGGAGTAAGCAATACAGGCATGGAATCCATTATCCGGAAACCCATTATCTAGAAAGCTCCAGAATTATGGAAAGGCCATCTCCTAGAGACGCCATTAAAATCAAATAATCCAAATTTTTTTAAATAATTTCCCTTTTCTCTATAATAACAAAACAGTACCTTGTACTCATATGCATAATCCCTATTGGAAGCAAAACCAGCCTACTGGGTTTATTTAGTGTTTTCATGATTTTCTAGTAGACTTAAGGTATGAATATCCAAATTACAGAAAGACCCGTTATCTGGAAAACCCCAGGTCCCTAACATTCTGGATAACAGGTCTCATACCTGTACTACTTTGGAGCTTTAGGGGTATTGTGTCTTTTGGTCTTGGGCAGCTAAATTTGGCATCCATAAGTATACCAGCTCTATTTGGAAGGGTTTAAACTTAGTATTTTTTGGCTGACAATTAAGCTGTTCGCTAAATACATCATGAAGGTTTAAAAAACACTTTTACCCCAAGGGGCCCCCTAATTCCTTCTCAGCCATACCTTAAAATCAGCCTTCAGTATCAAGTCCTGCTTAAAAAAGGCAACAGGTGCTATCAAATCAGGTAGGGGGTTAATTTAAAAATGGACCAGATATGTCAAGTCACTGGACTTCCAACAGCATAATTCTGAGCATTGAATGCTACTGTTACAACTGTGTTTTTGTTTACTGTAAATGCAGAGTGTTAGACATTCTGCTGAGATGCTTTTAGCATTTTGGCCACAAAACATTCCATTGAAGACTCCTGTAAATCCCAAGAAGTTAAAGCATTCACTCAATTCAGTATGTTGTTCATTTTTTATGAGTTTAAACACGTTAAGTCCGACAGATGGAAGAAAAAGCCAGCAGAGCAAACGTAACAGCATAGCTGTTTGTGTTATTAGCCTTCAGCTGTACTACATTCTGTCACCTCTCTCAGCCAGGTCTCTCCGAACCCTTTTATTGTAGCATATGTCAACAGAGATCTACTTCCATCTGCTACTGCTGCGTAGCTTGCTGCTAAAATCCAAAGGCAAGGGCTCGGTACAATACCTAGTGGTGACAGTAATTACAGGTGTGTTGTGGGGAACCCTCGGCATTAATCAACCCCTTAATTATATTTTTTTTAAAAAGGTGCTTCTTTTGTTCCTTCCCTGGAGCAGTTCAGAGCACCATTTATGAGCTGCAGAGCCCATCTGCTCACTCTCAGAATGTTTGCTCTTCCTGATATTGACTTAAAATGTATCAAAGGAAGTGATTAAAGCCAGTTTATATATTAACCTGAAAGAAGCAGTACAGTGGTGTGTTTGTGCAGTGAAAACACAATCTGTTCATTTGTCACAAATGAAACTGCGTTTTTACCTAGGCAAGTATACTGTGGCATTAGATAGCCATATGTGTGTCGGCCATAAATATTTGCTTGATGTGTTGTTTTCTCCCTGTATGCAAGTTTGAGGCTTTGATGAAAGCCACTTCTATTGACTTCACAAGGGAGTCTCTAAAGAGCACCAAACTGAACATGTTAAAAGGAATTATTTTGGGGGTAGATTGTTGTGTTTAGCTAGGTTCTGTATACAGATAAAAATGCAATTGCAAAAAATACATGTTTGTATTGTTTGGCTTTTTAGGGTCTGGCCACACGTGCAGATTCGGGAGATTAGTCGCCAGGCGACAAATCTCCTCTACTTTGCGGCGACTAATCTCCCCGATCTGCCTTCCCCTGCCTTCCGACAGCTAAAATGTAAATCACCTGGGGGCAGGAACACGGAACGCTTGGTTTTCCGAAGTTGCCCGTAATTGCCTCACGAGGAAACTTAGGGCAACTAAGGAAAATGAAGTGCTCCGTGTCCCTGCCCCCAGGCGATTTTAGCCGGGGGAAGGCAGATTGGGGAGATTAGTCGCCGCGAAGAAGAGGAGATTTGCCGACTGGCGACTAATGCCCCCTGAATCTGCGCATGTGGCCAGACCCTTACTTTTAGACTACTTGTTTTTTTCTTGATTATTTTTGGTTTTTGTATTAATAGAGTAAAAGAATGATTTAGTGTACTTTAAAAAAAAAAAAAAAAAAACAGTGAGCCCAAAACCTCTTCCACTCCCCTGCAAGTTCTCCCCCTTGTTTGTCCATTGATTGGAACTTCTCATCTATCAGAGCCTCTGCCATACGGCCCCTGACTAGATAACCCCTGGCCCTGTCCCCCCAACAGACCCCATCCCTGATGTCTGTCCTGACCATAGATATATTGCTCCTTTTGCTCTGATTTTGTTTCATAAGTTCAACTTGACCACTCCATAATCAAACTGATCGTTGGGTTCATTTCACATTGATTTTATGATATAACCACAGGGCCTAGTAAAAAAAAAAAAGTCTAAATTGCACAAATGCCATTTCAGTAGCAACCAATTAGGTATTTGCTTTCAATTTCAAACTTATTTGTAGACTTTTCAAAACTGTTTTCTGATTTGGTTGTTATTATCAGGTGTAGTTTAGTACCTCTGTTCATACATCCGACTTCAGATTCACTTTTGTGTGGGAAGAAGCCAGTGACTAACCAAGTAAAAAATATGTAAGAGCTGTATCATTTGTCTGCTCTGAAATCTTAATATCATGTGACTTTGAAGCTCTGAACAACTAAAATCCGCAAATCGTCAATAGGATTCTGTCATGATTTTTATGATGTAATTTTCATTTCTAAATTACACTGTTTACACTGCAAATAATTCACTCTACAATCTAAAATTTAATTCCTGAACCAGCAAGTAAATGTATTTTTACTATTAATATTGGTGTGTAGGCACCATCTCAGGTCATTTTGCCTGGTCATGTGCTTTCAGAAAGAGCCAGCACTTTAATATGGAACTGCTTTCTGGCAGGCTGTTGTTTCTCCTACCCAATGTAACTGAATGTGTCACATTGGGACCTGGATTTTACTATTGAGTGCAGATCTACCAGGCAGCTGTTATCTTCCCATTGTTCTGTTGTTAGGATGCTGTAGGAGAAAAGGAGGTGGTGATACCACTCCAACTTGCATTACAGCAGTAAAGACTGACCGAAGTTTATCAGAGCACAAATCACATGACTGGGGGCAGCTGGGAAACTGACTTTATGTCTAGCCCCATTTTAGATTTCAAAATGAAATATAAAAAAATCTGTTTGCTCTTTTGAAAAATGATCAGAATTCTGCTGGAGCAGTTCCATTAGCTGATGCGTTTTGAAGGGAAAAAAAATGTTCCCATGACAGTGTCCCTTTAAATTGCAAGTTAGGATTTAGGTGGGGTTAAATTTGGGCGTATCTAAAAATGAATTTGGAATATCTGATGTGTATAGATGCCATGTAGAAGCTGGTTGATGAGTGTAGATGCCAGCTTCTACATGGGCAAAGCAGCATCCTATATGCATTCATTCTGTTTAAAGCTGTGGGGGGCACCAAAATTGCCAGATTATGTTGTGTTTTTGCCCAAAAATGAGGGCTGTTGCTTTTTTTTTGGATTTCTGTTGCCCCTAGTCTACTTTAAATCTAGCCATCTAAGAAAGTTTTATTTAGCCTATGACTTAAGTGCTCATGGAACTCGAAATGCATAAATTGATAGAGATGTTGCTCAAATATTTTTTTTTTCTGTGTGTGGTAACCTTCGTGGGTTTTTTTTGAGTGCCTAGTTTCCCGTTTTCTGTGTTTGGAGTAGTATGCCCCAAATGCCCTGCTATATCAACCGCAAATTGCACAAAAATGTACCTTAGGTGCTGAACAATGCAGTGCATAGTATGAATAAAATAAGGTGCAAATATAATTGAACTGTTCTTTCTCAGTACAAGTATGGGACCTGTTATCCAGAATGCTCGGGACCTGGGGTTTTCCGGATAGCGGATCTTTCTGTAATTTGGGTCTTCATGCCCTAAGTCTACTAGAAATTAATTTAAACATTAAATAAGGACAATAGGCTGGTTTTGCTTCCAATAAGGATTAATTATATCTTAGTTGGGATCAAGCACAAGCTACTGTTTTATTATTATAGATAAAAAGGAAATAATTTTTAAAAATTTTGGATTATTTGGATAAAATGGAGTCTATCGGAGCTTTCTGGATATCGGGTTTTCGGATAAGGGATCCTATACCTGTACTTTGTCTCCTCTTAAGCAAAAAAATAAGCAAAATTGAACTTGGACTACATCCCTCTAGGGTTTAAATTGAGACATTTCCTAAGGCAAAGAAAAGGCAACTTCTTGTCATTGACCTGTTACAGGACTGCAATTACCCTCGCCTAGTACAGGTATGGGACCTTTTATCCAGCATGCTCGGGACTTGGGGTTTTATGGATAATTCATCTTTCCATAGTTTGGATCTTCATCCCTTAAGTCTACTAGAAAATCATGTAAATATTAATTAAACTCAATAAGATGGGTTTGCTTCCAGTAAGGATTAGTTATATTTTAGTTTGGATCAAGTATAATGTACTGTTTTATTATTAGAGAATAAGGAAATCATTTTTAAAAATCTGAATTATTTGATTATAATGAAGTCTATGGGAGATGGCCTTTCCGTAATTCTAAGCTTTCTGAATAATGGGTTTCTGGATAACTGATCCCATACCTGTACTTGAGATTACAGTTTGATTACAGATGAAAGACTAAGCTTTGCCCATCCCAATCCCTCTTACTGCTATATATTTATGGACTACATTTACAGTTTATAATACAAGATCAGTAGCAACGTTTATGCTTTCTGTGTTCAGGCTTATATGTGCACATTTATTCTTTTTTTCCTCTTTCCAGGGCCGGATTTACGTAATGGGAACCCCTAGGCCCGCTGTAGTTCATCACCCCCCCGTCCCCTCCCTTTTATTCATTTATATTTTCATCATTGGGACCGGAGCAATGGGGATTAGTGGGAAATTTAAAAATTTTTTGTATTTTTTGTATCTCCTGCGCATACCCAGTGTTGCTGAACCAATGTGGGTGTGGTAAGGCAGCATGCCACCCCCTAAAATCCTGCCGCCCTCAGGGCCGGATTTATGTAAGCGGTGCCCGACGCCAGCACCGGACGATTCTCGTGAGTGCCCTCCCATGGCTGCGCGGTCCTAGCGCCGGCCCCTGTGCGCACCAGTACTGGAGCACACAGTGCTCCTTAGGATGTAGCAGGGCGGTGTGCCACCCCTAAAATTTTGCTGCCCTTGGCCTGGGCCTTTGTGGCCTCGCCACAAATCCGGGCCTGCCCCTTTCTAAAATCAGGAAATTATATGCTAAAATGGATGGGTTGCTATGCATCTATATCTGTCAAATTTGGAAGGAGACAGGGCTATAACGTTTTATTTATTTTAAAAAAAAAAATATAAAGTATATTGCTTTGATTCTAATTTTTCTACATTAAAGGGCTTACAAAAATTATGTTCAAGAACCTTTTACAATTTAATTTTTTTTGCAGGACATATTGAATGCAGTCATAAGGCATTGTCCATCTCGCTTTTTCTTCCTTGGCCTTCCTGGATTCACCATGCTCATAGGGGACTTCATCACGGCTGCTGCCCGGGTACTGAGTGCAGACATGTTGGAGGTAAGTATGACAATGCTAAACCTGTATTCCCTATGGAGAAAGCACAAGAGCTAACAAGGTTCAGATTTCTTCACTCCAACAGGTGTCAACTCATTAGTGCAACGTGAAACGGGTCTCTGGAGGAGAAATACCATGGCAGCTGATGTGTGAAATTGCAGGATAGGATGACACTCTGGTATTGCAGAGGTGTTTCATCAAAGAGAAAGCATACCCTCGCTAATATTGTGCCATTAACTGCAGCGGCTTTGGTTTCACATCCTCATTAACTGTCCTCAATAAAAAGGTTGGAAATCCAAGGTTCAGTTAGGTTCTGTTGTAGTCTTGTATTGAACAGAGAAATAAAAAGCAGAGTATTGCCAATCAGCCTGTCATTAGAATAAAAAAGGGAACTTTGTGGCAGAGTAACAGAAAAAAATATTTGTTTTCTTTTAGGCAGTGTTGTGTATATGTAAATTATTGCTAGAGGAATCTAGGAATAAATGATTGGTATATATAACCCAGAAATATCACATACAGCTCAATGCAAAGTGTAATTGCTCTGATGCTGTACTACGGTGTGTGCACTTTATTTTACATTCGTGTTGGTGAGCTAAACTAGTTTCATGAATAAGTTCTGAATAAGTCATTGCATGTATGTGTTTCTTAGCAATATCAGTCCCTATTGTAGTAAACAGAATGCTGATACTCCTGCATAGGGGCTAGTACAGGTACAGGATCCGTTATCCAGAGATCCATTATCCAGAAAGCTCCGAATTGCTGGAAGGCCATCTCCCATAAACTCTATCTTTATAAATTAATTACATTTTTTTTAAACATGTTTCATTTTTCTCTGTAACAACAGAACATTACCTTGTAAAGGTATGGGATCCGTTATCTGGAAACACATTATTCAGAAAGCGCCAAATTACAGAAAAGCCGTTTCCCATAGACTCCATTTAATTCAAACTTTTACGTGAGCCAAACTAATATATAATTAATCCTTATTGGAAACAAAGGCAGTCTGTTGGGTTCATTTAATGTTTACACTATTTTCTAGTGGACTTGAGGTATGAAGATCCGAATTATGGAAAGATCCCTTATTTGGAAAACCCCAGGTCCTGAGTATTCTGGATAACAGGTCCCGAGCATTCTGGAAAACAGGTCCCGAGCATTCTGGAAAACAGGTCCCATACCTGTACTTGATCCCAACTAACATACAATTAATCCTTGTTGGTAGGGAAACAACCCTATTGGGTTTATTGTTTAAACTATTTTAGCAGATTTAAGGTAAAAAGATCCAAATTAGTGTTCGTTTCTCAGAGCTGCTGGGGACATATTCATCTGAAAGATCCATTACACAGAAAATCCCAGCTCCCAAGCATTTTGGATAACAGGTCCCATACCTGTATAAAGTTACAGAGAGCTTCTTTCAAGGAATGTAAGAATTGCTTAGACAATGTCCGAATCAGTGGCCCTAAATTATGTTGGACAACAGAAGCTAAACTCACTGGAAAGTTTATCCTTATTCCCTGCGATCTAGCATCCACAGCAAGCCATTCAATAAAGAATATGGAGCCACAGGAATACATGTTTAGTATCTACATATAACCTAGAAACATCAGTTTTATTTGTTAAATGTAAAGGAAAATATAATGCCCTGACTTGGTGTGTTGGATTCTTTGACTTAAAAAACCAGCTATTTCAGTATTTCAGTTCCCAATGTTTTTGTACCATATAACAAAAAAAATAAATTTTGGTAAGCAAGCCTGTTCGAGGATAAGACGAGGTAATCGGCTCTGGCTATCAGGAGAGAATAAAAGAACGTGCAGAAAAAAGGAAAGGTTAATTGTGTCTCATGGGAAGAATAATTCCCATTATAAGTAGCACTTGTAATCAGCCACTGTCATCACCAGCACTTGCCCGCTGTAAGACACTGCACAAATAATTATTGGAAAATGGCTAACAGGAAGTAAAATCAATCGAGGGACAGGGCTGATTTGAAATAAATATACCTGAGCTTAGAGAAATAGCTATATAACTTAACCTTTCCTCTGAAGTCATTATTGTTTAGCTGCAAGCCTAATGTGATTTCAGCTTTAACCCCTTAAGATGTAGACACATCACCAGTTTTGATTTGTGACTATATATAAATGTATGTGTGTATATATATCTATATATATATATATATATATCTATATCTATATCTATATCTATATCTATATATATATATATATATATATATATATATATATATATATCTATATCTATATCTATATCTATATCTATATATCTATATCTATATCTATATCTATATATATATATATATATCTATATCTATATCTATATCTAACATTATAATATATTTATATTATTTATTCTGAAATCTGTACAATTTATTTTATTTTTTGACACAACCTTACAAATAGAGGTGGATTAAACCAGTATTTCAGCAAACAATCAACGCCTTTCCTTGTAAGTAAATGGTAGGTTATGAGAGTAATGTTATTTCAAATACATAAGTATGGGACTTGTTATCCAGGATGCTTGGGACCTGGGATTTTCTGGATAATGGATCTTTCTGTAATTTGGATCTTCATACCTTAAGTCTACTAAGAAATCATGTAAATATTAAATAAGCCCAATAGGCTGGTTTTGCATACAATATGGATTGATGATATCTTAAGGTGGCCATACACGGATAGATCCGCTCGTTTGGCGATGTCGCCAAACGAGCGGATCTCCCTCCGATATGCCCACCTTGAGGTGGGCAATATCGGGCTGATCCGATCGTGGGCCCTAGGGCCCAACGATCGGATCCTAGCGTTCGCCAAACGGGCGGTCGGATCGCGGGACCGCATCAACTAACAGATGCGGCCGCGATCCGACGGGATTTTTAATCCCATCCGATCGAGATCTGGCCGACTTTCGGCCAGATCTCGATCGGGGAAGCCCGTCGGGGGCCCCCATACACGGGCCAATAAGCTGCCGACACGGTCTGTCGGCAGCTTTTATCGGCCCGTGTATGGCCACCTTAAGTTTGGATCAAGTACAAGGTACTGTTTTATTATTACAGAGAAAAAGGAAATCATTTTTAAAAATTTGGATGTGGATAAAATGGAGTCAATGGAAGATGGCATTCCTGTAATTAACAGCCTGGATAACGGGTTTCTGGCACTGGGCTTGTAGAGGAATGGGTTGGGGTGAATCATGGAGGGAGTTTTAGCATAATTATGCCATGGTGAGGGCAGATCAAGGGTGTGAACATGCATGCGAGGGGCATTTTTTTTCATTGCAACTCCTTTAGGGGCCCAGATGACTCATGGGGGATGTCTAATAATTTATTAGTATGATGCCCTATGATTGCTCAAGATGGCCTTGCTGTGCCGTTTATTTATAAGCTTCATTCTTTTGGTAATCTCTCTTGAGACATTTACTCTTTCTACTCATTATAACAGTACTCTTTTGAAAAGCTGTTTATTTTAATCTTCCTATAGGCTCCACGATTGGAAGCTCAGACTATCCTGGGGTCACTTGTTAGCTTTCCAAATGTGTATAAAGATCTCCCATTACTTGGGTCTTCGGCTGGGGAAACGGATACCAGCACAGAACATAAAGATATTAAGGTACATGGAGCTCTGTTATTAAAGGGATACTGTCATGGGAAAAAATTTTTTTTCAAAATGAATCAGTTAATAGTGCTGCTCCAGCAGAATTCTGCACTGAAATCTATTTCTCAAAAGAGCAAACAGATTTTTTTATATTCAGTTTTGAAATATGACATGGGGCTAGACATATTGTCAATTTCCCAGCTGCCCCAAGTCATGTGACTTGTGCTCTGATAAACTTCAATCACCCTTTACTGCTGTACTGCAAGTTGGAGTGATATCACCCCCCTCCCTTCCCCCCCCCAGCAGCCAAACAAAAGAACAATGGGAAGGTAACGAGATAACAGCTCCCTAACACAAGATAACAGCTGCCTGGTAGATCTAAGAACAACACTCAATAGTAAAACCCATGTCCCATTGAGACTCCTTCAGTTACATTAAGAAGTAAAAACAGCATCCTGCCAGAAAGTATTTCTCACCTAAAGTGCAGGCACAAGTCACATGACCAGGGGCAGCTGGGAAATTGACAAAATGTCTAGCCCCATGTCAGATTTCAAAATTGAATATAAAATAATCTGTTTGCTCTTTTGAGAAATGGATTTCAGTGCAGAATTCTGCTGGAGTAGCACTATTAACTGATGTGTTTTGAAAAAAACATGTTTTCCGATGACAGTATCCCTTTAATGTGTTTATTGTAAGTATACAGTGGCTGCAAATAATAAAATATATAACTATTTGAGTAGGGACATATATGATCGGAGAGACTGGAATATAAATAGGAGAGGGCCTGAATAGAAAGACAAGTAATAAAAAGTAGCTATAACAATAAATGTGTAGCCTTACAGAGGATTTGTTATGAGGTCATTTAAAAGCTGGAAAGAGTCAAATAACTAAAAAATGATCAGAAAGGAGAAATGAAGGCCAATTGAAAAGTTGCTTAGAATTATCCATTCTATCACATACTGAATGTTAACTTAAAGGTAAACCACCCCTTTACCTTACCATGCAATCCATTTCAGCTGTGTTTTTGTACTTTATTATACACACGTCTACTTACCTCTACTCTGATGGACACACAGGGTACTTTCATTGGGTATCTCAATGCCACATTAGAGTGCATGGCTGGAAGATGAGTCTTATATATAGCAGGTGCTGCTTTACTAATACATAAAGTAACCTTTTCCTTAAAAGATAGTAGCCTTTTCTTTAAAAGAAAGATAACCAAACTTTTAAGTATTATTCCTGAGCAAAGTTTTGGCACAAACAAGTGTCTCCATATTGCAGTAAGCACCTTTGTGTAAGATGACCACAGCAATGCAAGTTCACGAGTGCTATTTCCACACAATGATTATTTTAATCCATTCCTGGAACTGAATGCATTAACACCTAGGTATCCGCTTTATACCTGTGAGCTAACAATTCTATGCAACCTAATGTTTTGGTTGTATGATAATAGTTTTCAAAGGGTTTCAACTGCTGCTTAACGGTTGTGATTAGAAAGACATTGTCTTTATGATAGATTCTTTTATTACAATGTTTAAGTTCACCCCCTCCACTCATAACGAAGGCTTCTTAATATCTGTGTTGAGAATGTTTTACCCTCTCAGTATATATTGTATATGCATGTCAAATCTGTCTCTTTTAAAGCTAAAAGTAATTGTTAAAATGTGTGTTGAAAGCAATACGCTTATGTGTACTGATTTGTATTTAAGATTTCACTAAGATTATGTATATCTGATTTTTATAGAGCTATTTAATTGATAAACTCTTGAAGAACGCCAAAGATGAGCCTGTGGAAGTAGCTAGGTAAGCCTGAAAGTCAATTTTTAAATTGTCTACCACTTAACCTGGTATATGTTGCCATATGCTGTGCTTTAAAGTTAAGCAGCATCTGGGGACCACAAAGCAGCTATGAAAGTGTTATGGACCCTTTCTACTGTGTGAAATGTGCATGTTATTAACTACATTAAGTAGTTAAATATTTCCTTGTATCAGCATGTTTTATCTAGCTACTTTAATACCGATTGTGGGAACCTGCTCTAATAATGTAATGTTGCAAATACTACTTCTAATATGCCATTTTGTATCCACAGGTGTATTGCAATCTGCTCTCTTGGCCTGTGGATTTGTGAGGAACTTGTACAGAACACCAATCATCCTCAGATTAAGGATGCCATTAACGTCATAGGAGTAACATTAAAGGTACTTTTGTTTCATATATTTAGATGGCCTGTAAAGGTTATATTCTGACAAATATGTGTCTAGTCCATAATAGGACTGTATCAAAATTTGAAAGAGATTTAAAGATACTTAGGGCGTCCGCACTTCTCCCTCGAAGATGAGTTGCGATCAATTGATCAAAATCGTCCGAATACCGAACCGAATCCGAACCCTAATTTGCATATGCAAATTAGTGATGGGAAGGGGAACATTTTTTTACTTTCTTGTTCTGCAACAAAAAGTCACGTGATTTCCCTCCCCCCCCCCTAATTTCCATATGCAAATTAGGATTCGGTTCGGCCGAATCCTGGATTCGGTGCATCGCTAATAAATATATATATATATATATATATATATATATATATATATATATATATGATGAAGGGATCAGCACACTCTTGTAAAGATGAATCAATTGTTTTTATTTGTAATACAGCATTATGTCCAATGTTTCGGTCCCACCTGGGGACCTTTATCAAGCGATATGCAAATTAGGGGTGGGGAGGGAAATCGCATGACTTTTTGTTCCAGAACAAGAAAGTAAAAAAAGTTCCCCTTCCCATATTGGGGTTCGGTATTTGGCCGAATCTTTCACAAAGGATTCTGGGGTTTGGCCGATGTATACACACACACACCACACACACGCCACACACACCACACACACACCCCCCCCAATATATTTAAGACAGAGACATTTTGTGCATACTGCTACTGAAAAATGCCTTACCCTTTAAACAAAACAGGGATTGTTTGTCCATATATTGCAATATATTTAAGCTGGGCAACTACGTCAAAGTCATCCCATATCTGGCCAGTCCTATGCTCAATTTTCATCTGATTCATTAAGAATTCTATTGCTTCATTATACATTTTACAAAGGGACTAAGTTTTACCTGCAACTTACTAGCTGCTTTCAAAGTAAAACTACCAAGCTTGGCTGCCCTTTTATTAGACACCAGTGGGATCTCTGTCTTAAATATATTGATAATGGGTTGAGTGCAGAGGACTCTTGTATATACACATATATACATATACAACATATATTCTCAGACAAGTGTACCAAACATTTATTGCCCTTTTATTGAACGAATGATATTGCCCAGCTGGGCAGCCATTTTCAATACTATTCAATACTATGAAGTAAAACAATAATCACATGTATTAGGCATCATTTGCCAGGGAAAGCAAGCAATAAATCTTTGTTGCTTAACAATAATCACATACTGTGGCTTTTTAGACAGAAATGTATACAGCTCTTCATACCACATAGGCCTAAACATCAACCTGTTGTGAATTTAGTTATAGCTGGTGACATATTGTCCACATTACAATTTGCAGTATGTGTATTTCTCCTATATGTAGAAAAAAACTCTTTAAGACCATATTTATCATGATGTTTAAAACACTGGAGAAAAACATCACCAGTGATGTTGTCCATAGAAGCACACACGGCCATGCATTTTCAATAGTTGCCCAAAGTTGCCTCACAGAGGAAACCTTGGGCGACTATTGAAAACGCATCGCCGCGTGTGCTTTAGCACAGGCGATTTTTCATTGTAGACTATGGGAAAACACGCTGAGGCAGTCGCCAGGCGACTAAATCTCCCCAAATCTGCTCGTGTGGCCTTACCGTAATACTTTGATTTACTTCGGGTGACTTCGGAAAACAAAATGCCCAGTATGTGCTGTCATCGATTTTACTTTATTACCGATGGGGTAATATCGCAGATTTAAACAAGGGTGACCAATCTCCCTTAATGCTAGTACCCTTAAAGAGGTTGTTCACCTTTGAGTTAACTTTTAGTATGATAAAGAGCGGGATATTCTGAGACAATTTGCAATTGGTTTTTATTATTTGTGGTTTTAATAAGAGAATAAGAGACTGGCATATGAATAGGAGAGGGTCTCAATAGAAAGAGGAGTAATAAAAAGCAGCAATAACAATACATTTGTAGCCTTGCAGAGCATTTGTTTTTTAGACGGGGTCAGTGAACCCCATTTCAAATAATAATAATAATAATAATAATAATGATGAAGACTAATCGAAAAGTTGCTTCGAATTGGCCATTCTATAACATACTAAAAGTTAATTTGAAGGTGAACCACCTCTTTAAAGGCATTGATAGAAACTGCTATCACAATATAACCCAGCAGGACATTCCACAACCTCACTGCCTTCACTGTGAAGAACCACCTATGCTACTTCATTTAAAAGTCTAATGGGGTGGCCTCTTGTTCTTTACCTTTAAACCTTTCTTCTGTCAGTAGCTGGTTAAAGGACTGAGCATGGGATCTTTTTAGCCATGAAAAAAGCCAACTTTAACTTATTAATAATAAATAATAGCTTGACTTAAATAAGTACCAGCTTTTGTATGGTGATATAGGGAATGCTATGACACAGACAGCTTTATTCAGTTTGCTTGTTGTAAGCACAAGAATACATTATGTTTACATTTATATTGATAGCTATATCTGTATTATGAATTCATCATCTGTAAAGCACTACTAAGCATAGAAGAATGCACGACCAAGTTATTATTTTTTTCTTCAATGTTCGTTAGCATTTGAACGGAATGAGTCTGGAGAAAGATGAGCTCATTTATGTGCCAGATAATAAGAGCTCATTAACATGAGTATGTTCTTTAGATCTGACTAACCACTCTGGATGCTTGGAATTGAATGTAATCATAGAAAATTCCTAACATGGATGTTCTAAAAAAAACACACAGAACTTTCTTCAGCAGCCCAGAGCTGTGCACCCCCTCTTTTGGTGCTTGATAAGAAGTGCGTGGGTAGGATGTTCCCACTCATGTAGGATTCTTTGAATTCTCCTTTTTTATTTATGCGTTTTATTATTTCTTATTAAACAAAATTACCAACAATTGGACTTCTGAGGTTACTGACATTAATATGTTATTGAATATTGTTGTATTTTCAAGGGGGCCTCCAACCAAGAACAACGTATTGCATGATAAAGGAAAAATGTAATTCTATGACCTTTCAATATACTTTATGTTAATTTTAAATTTTCAATGGTTTTAAAATTCTTTGTAAATGTAATTGAAAGTATTATCTATCTGGCTGTTTATTTATTTATTTTCT